>NW_007578215.1:23163-59133 GCF_000690725.1 Stegastes partitus
GTTAGTGGATCTTAGCAGATGTTAGAGGATGTTAGCAGACATTAGCAGATGTTAGCAGACTTTAGCAGGCGTTAGCAGATGTTAGCAGACGTTTGCAGGTGTTAGCAGACATTAGCAGACGTTAGCAGATTTTAGCAGGTGCTAGCATGCTAACAAGCAGCATCTCTGTGGTTCTGCTGCTTCCTGGTGAGACTGTCTCTCCCCTTGAGGTCCAGTGTTCTCTGTAAGACCGTCACGTAGTTTTTTAAATGATCCTCTGCAGTCCTTACGCAGCGTTTTCATGTCAGATCCGTCTGCGCTCAGAGATTGCTTCTTATTTCCTGCTGACGCTCGTCCAGCTTCATGATAAACACATTGTCAGCGTCTCCCTGCAGTTTCTCTCCTCTGAAAGCCGGTTTGGATCGTTCTGTGCTCAGATTTTCAGACTTTTACTTATTTGGGAGCTAAAACTAAGTTGTGTAAAATATTTTTGCTAAATTTTGAGAGCCTTCAGACCTGGGATTTTTTTTGTATTTTCACTCTTCGAGCCATTTTGAAGGTTCAATATCTCCAGAAATGAAACTCCAGCAACCATGACATGTGGTGAGAACACAGAATAGTTCCCAGCAGGTCAGAATAATGAAATGACTCCAATACAGGACAAATGTTTAATTACTAGGCCTGAAAAATGTGAAAAAGTGCAACATTTTCAAACAATGGTGATATTATGGCCCCAGAAAGTTCCTGTCAGTGTTTACATGTGTATGGATGGATCCATGTTTCTGCTAAAATACAGTCTTTGGTCACATTTCACCAGCTGCTGAGGCTCTAACATCAGTAGAACCTGATGTGTGCTTGGACCAGTTGTGTGTGTTGCTTCTGTTGCTCTTCAGCGTTGGGAAACTCGTCAGTGTGGTCGTTTTACTCCAAACACCAGACGTAGATCTCAGGTGTTGGAGGTTTACCTGCAGCCTGATCAGCGTCGTTCGGCTCCAGCGTAACAGACGTTTGTTCACATTTGAAGGTTTCACTCTGCAGCTTCCAGTTTTCACTTCCTTTATGTCTGTTGGCGTCGAAACAAAATGCATGAATAAAACATGCAAAGAAAATAAACTCTGCGTTTGTTTCCATGTGTGCAGACGGTATCTTCTGCTTCCGTCATGGAACCGCATTAATTAGCGATAACGACAGCGAACCTGCTGCCAGAACTCCTGGTTGTCCTCGTGACTGAACAGAACCTGTGGAGGCTGAAGCTGTGAAACCTGAGCGACACTTTCCCATCAGCTCCGTCGCGTCTCGTGTTCACCTGCCGAGGAGCCCCGAGGAGCCCAGCTCGTCCTGCAGAACCCCAGAATTCCGCCTCACGTTGCCGCCGTGATGACGACGCTCCTGAAACGAATTCCTGTCCGTCCAGGACGCGCTGTTTCTCTCCTCCCGAGCGTCCCCGAGGACGTGGCCGCTCCTGAGCCGTTTGATGCTCTGAGAACAGAAAGCCTGCAGCGCTCTGGATGTGTGAACCGTCGAAGCTGCCAGTCGGTTTCTCCTGCCAGAGCCGGGACTCGTTCACAAAAAAAAAAAGAGAAAAAACCCTCATGGACTTTCATCATGAGGCCATCGGCTCGCGTTCTGCTCTTAATCCCTCAACGAGCTGCAGCAAACGCTCGACCTTTTCCCCCACCGTACTCTTTCCTGCAGTAATTCGCTAAAAACACGAGAATCTCTTCTGATTTTTCTTTTTTTTTTTTTCTCAAATAAATGGAGAGAAAATGAACCAAACTCTCTTAAATGTGAATATTTTCTGGTTTCTCTGCTCCTCTGTGACAGTAAACTAAACATCTCTGGGTTGTGGACAAAACGAGATATTTTTTTATCTTGACGTTTGGAAAACGCTGCTATTTTTACCATTTAACATCTAAAGACAACAGCATGAGTCTGGTAGTCTGAGTCTTAGTGTTTCAGCGCTAATCCGACGCATATTTTGCACTGAGCATCACATTTAGCTGCAACTACCGACTGTTTTCAGTAGTTAAGATCAGCTGTTTGGTCAACAGATGGCAGAAAATGGTGGGACATGTCCGTCAGCGTTGCACGTGATTCGCTTTAGCAGCTTTTTAATGCAAAAATGACACAAATTCGATGGTTGCGTGACATCAAATGTGTGAATCTGCTGCTTTTTCTTGGTTTTACATTCAGCGAAAAGCTCCTAATTGCTCAACTAGCTGCAGCAAATGCTCCACCTATCCCTCGCTGTACTGTTCCACTGTTTTTTTTAGCAGTAACTTACGAAAAGAATCTTTTCCGAATTTTTTACAAAATAATGGAGACAAAAGGTCGAATCTTCAGATGAGTTTTGTGCGTCAAACATGGCTGCAGCTACTGATTGTTTTTGACCAGTTGTTTGATTAATAAATGTCAGAAAACGGTGGGAAATGTCCGTCTGTTATGTGGAGCCTCCATTTTTTCTTGTGTTTACATGCTGATTCCAGGTTTTGGCCACTTTTTCAAATCTTTAAACAATAAATCGTCTTCCTTTCACTCTTCTTTTAGCTCAGTTTTTGGTCTCCACCACCCACTGAGCTAAACATGCGTCTTTTTAGCTGCTAAATATTCTTTTTCTTCACCAGCTCGTCTCAGACCGTGGAGCCGAGCAGGCTGTCGGCCTTTTAGAGCTCCGTTAGAGCTGAAAGATGCTAAAAAGCTGGTAAAGCCGACAGGAAGTGCTGATAAATCACTCTGAGCGTCTCCTTTCACATTATACACTTAACGCTGTTTAATCTTCTCTGATATGAGCGCATCGATCGGTGAGAGCCGTAAGAGTCAGCGACAGCTGAGCCGCTCACGCCGTCGTATTAATAAATAAAGATGCATTAGTCCGCACACTTAGTGCTCGCGGTATTTATTATTTAACCGCCTGCGTGCTGACGCGGCACCCACACTCGACTTTAAACAGCTTCAAGTTCAGGTGTGGAAAAAAAGCCAAAAACTATTTACAGAAAACAAGATTGCAGCAATGAATAGAAAACATCGTGTCACTCAATTATGTGTTTTAGGATGAAAATCGTTTCCTTTTTATACCTTCATTTGGAAAACGTGAACTTTTCCTGTGAAAAAACGGACTGATGCCAGATTCTGATTCCTGACTGTTGTTGGACGCAGACGATTAATCCATTAGTTGTCAGTTAATTAACACATCTGCATCCACTTTAGTAATCATTGAAAAAACATCTAAACTGTCTGATTCCAGTCTTTAAATATGAATATTTTCTGTTTTTATTTTCTCCCCTGTGACGTTAAAGTGAATATTTTCAGGACATTTTCTTTCTTGTGGTTTTGAAAACGCTGCCGGTCTGTCTTTCTGGACGAGGATCTAGATTTTAGTACTAAAATAATAATAATATTAGCAATGGAGAAAAGTCCAGGGTGCTCTGTTTGTTATAAATGAATCACTTATTGATTGATAGAATGTATTTATCAGGACGTGTGTTCAGATTTATGACATCTGTCTGATAGGGATGTAAACAAAGCACCAGCATCAACGGAGATCGGTTCAAAATCACCTCCACTGTAACCAGGATGTCCCTACTGATAACTAATCATTTAACCAGAAATTAATCGGAGGATGAACTCCGATCTAATGAGTAGAAAACCTGCTTTGAAATTCTACCAGTTCATGTGCAAACAGTTTGCTTTTGGCTTTTTTTTTTTTTAAAGAGACATAATTTAAAGTGATTGTCACAAAATGCCAAATTTTTTTTTAGAATAAAATAGAATAAAACAGAAATACTTTATTGACCCTCGAGTGGAGATTCTGTTGTTACAGTAGCTGCAGAAAGAGTAAAGTGACCACCACAAATACAAATAAATATAATAACAATAAAGAAAGCAGAAATATCCGATAAAGTCAAGCAAAATCAACAAAAAAAAGAGAAAAATATACAAAAGTAAAAACTGCACAAAAAAGTCTCAAATGCACAAATATATTATCGTAAAAAATAAACAGCGAAATAAGGAAATTAAAAGCTTTTTTAAATTATTTAATGCTCAGATTTGGTCATTTTAACCATCAGAGCTTCTTATCAAACACGATGCGTTCATGGACTGTTGGAAAGTCGACAATCTGGTGATTCGTTTCAATTTTAAAGTTTCTTGCTTTTAATTTTGGCCATTTTTTTAGAGTTCAACGCGCTAATATTGCAAATTAATATGTTAATTAGTTCAAAACAGCCCCAGTCTGCATCAGGACATCCCCGTTGATGACTAATTAATTAATCGTTGCAGGTTTGGGAGTTTCTTTGCTGCTTGTTCCACCAAACTGGGAAGTAAAACCTGCCGAGCGTCTGCAGGCTCATGCTGTACGTTTAAACGCTCGCCACCTTATTGTGGTTTTTCAGAATAAACCTTGGAGAGCGCTTCTCCTGGAGGCTGTTTTCGTCGTCTTGACTCCGTCGGGACAAACTCTCTGATCCAAGCGAATCCCGTCTTTGAGCGACTCGAGGAGGACGAACGCTGCAGAATGAAAACAGAGCAGCAGAGCAGCTTTGCCAGCAGTTTCACAGGGACTGAAATATTCACGTTTGTGCTCCGGCAGCATGAAAGGACAGTTTTCGCATGGAGCCGGCTCCCCCAGGTGAAGGACGGAGTTCTGGATGAGCATAAAAATGGATTCCAGGCCTGCGCTGATGTATTGAGCCGTAACCGGCCTTTTAATTCGGCGTCGTGCTGCCAAATGGTCCCTGAACGCAGCGCGAAAGGCCGACGGAACCCGCGATGGATCGTCCTGGCGCGCTCGCTTTTCGGGTTAATTTATTCACACGCCGAGCACAAAACGTCAATTATCAGCTGATTTAAAGAGAGAAATGTCGCGGCTTCCTCTACGGTCCAGCAGATTATTGACTGCCAGAGAGCCGGAGGCCAAAATTTCACCGGTTTGATGTCGGCAGAGAGTTTTTTTGCCGTATAAATACAGTCGAGTGTTCAGATTTATCCACTCCAGAGTGTTGACAGAAGGCCGATGCTCAGGAAGAGACGCTTCCTCTGATGGTTTCATCCATAAACGAGGGTTTTTCTTTAAACGTACGCTGAAATGGTGTCTTGGCTTCTCTCATATACTGTTTGATGGATGATTATAAACCGTCTGCTGCCGTTTTGTGAAGACGTTGGTAGAGTTTCAAAGCAGGTTTTATTGGTTTCATCGTCCGTCTTTACAGTTTGTTTCTTTTTTTCTGTTTCTGAGTCTAAAGCTCCCAGAGACGATCTTTAAAGAAGTTAGACGTGAGCTTGTTGGGAGTTTGTGTTCGGTCACAACAGAGAAATCCACTTTTTTTGTGTGATTTGTGAAACTTTGTTTTCCGGAAACTTCAAGGATTCAAGGAGGAAACTTCCATGATGCATAAAAGCTACTAAAGCTGTTTAACTTTGGCTTTACTAGAAGCATAAAAATCCAACTTTTTGTACGTTTGCAACCGTTTATTTCCATATATATTCATTTCAGACTTAAAACTTCCGTGTTTTAAGTCTGAAATACAAGAATTGACTGTATGGTCTCTGTGCTGCTGTTTCTGGACTTCATGTTCACTCGTTTTTCGTGTTTAATTTCAATTCTGACTAGCCGAGCAGCTATTTTGCAGAGTTTGCTGCTAATTTCAGACTTACCAGCCGCGGTAATCGGCCGGTAATCTCCGGCACTTTTTTCAGGTTTGGGTTTCTCTCAGCAGCTCGTGTTTTGTGTTAATCTGTAAAGAAACTCGTCGACATGAGGAAACTGAACCTACTCAACGTCACAAATTCAAAAAGAAGAAATGAACCGTCTGAATCCCAGTAACCTGCCGGGAGGGGTCGACATATTGATCATTTCTGGAGCCAGAAACCGTAAAAACAGAGGGAATCGCTTCATGTTCAACTTTCTGACGGTCCTTGAACGAAGCAAGTGTGACATTCAGTTGTGGTGGGAAAATGAAAACATAAAATCACATTATTCTACATGTCTCGTGTTGTAAATTTGCGAAAAAAAATAGACAATCTGCACTAACGATGTTCTGTAAAAAAATTAAAAATTCTGCGTTCCTCGGCGCAACGGTGAAGCTACGACTGACTCGGCTCTGACCGGCAGTCATGTGACAAAAATTCTGAGAGTTCTCGGTTGAAGTGCAGGCAGTGTTTCCTCAGAGAGACTGAGAAGAGAATCCAACCTACTGGATGAATAAATAAATGCAGCACGGCTCAGAACCAGTGAACAGAGGAGCCAGTAGTTGGAGATACATCCAGAATGGTGGAACATCTTTCTACAGCTGATGAGCAGAGCAGAGAGGAAACGTCTGGAGACATGGAGCTAGTTCAACATCTGCAGTATTTAGAGCCTCCATATTTTTTTTCAAGTATTGGTAAAACCTGCACATGTCAACTCCAGGTTTTTGCAAATATCGTAAAGCAAGTAAAGAATTCTTTTTAAAGATCTGTAGCATTAAAACATTTCTGGTTTGGTAGAGTTTCTAAAATTTCGTGATATTTTACAAATTTTGTTGTAAAATTTTAGATTTTTTATGAAATCACAGACAGAAAAAGCCTTCATGTTAACCCCAAATGTTTTTTTAAAACGTCAAAAACCATAAATAATGTCCACATCAACAATCTGTACCAAAAAAAACTAATACCTTTTACATTTGACTGTAAAATGATAAGATTCTGACTGTATTTAAACCAGAAAAAAAATCTTTATTTCAGATATTTGTTGTTAATTGAAAGAAAATAGAAACATACATACACAGCTACTTTTTTATTTAAGATTTTTCTTTTTTCGTTAAATTACATCTAATGTCGAGTAAAATCTTAGAAAAACGTATAAATTGGATGTCAACTGTAAGAAAAACTACATTTAAATGTCATTATGTTACAGATTTTGGTCAATAGTTTCAACATTTTTACAGTATTTCAATCTTTGTTTAGTTATTTTTTTATGGCACCTACTGCAAGATTTTCACTTAATTGAAAAAAAATAAATCAACAAATGATTACTTTTTAAAAAAATGTAAATTTACTTTTTGTAAAATAAATAAACCAACCTTTTTTTTTTTTAGTCAAACGGTGTTCACCAAACCAAAAAACAGCCATCAGAGCAGATGGAAAACAAAGAACAACCAGTGTTATTGCATATTTATGTGAAGTTTATTCTGATTTGATGTCAGGCATTGAGAGAAAAACAGGTTTTAAGTGTTTCTATACAGTGGATGTGAACTTCTGGTTTCAGCTGTGTACATATAACCTGACCTGTGTGTTGCTGTAACTGTTTCCCAGTGATGTTTCATTCATATGATTAATAGTATTTCCATCCCGTGAGAACCCAACACTGGAGAACATGGGATTATTTGGGCGTTGGGTTCATCTTTCTTAAAATACAAAATCTAAACTGCAGACAAATGAAACTCCTGTTTTTACGAGCTACCGGCTGTACGCTGACGCAGGACTCCCGTTTCTGTTTTTAGCGCCGCTGTCGGTATTATTCCTGACGACGTGCACAGAATGGAGTTCCTCTCCCAGAGTGAGCCCTGACAGAGTCCCAGCGTACGAGGCTAATTATACTATGTAGTACTGGGCACCGGTCCAGGCAGCCTCCGTGGACCGAGGCCCGGTTCTCTCCGTCCATTCACACGGGCCGGCCGAGGGAGTTATCTCTCCGGCCGCCTCAACGAAGCTGCACTTTGAAATCCAGGTTCAAAGTTCAGGCCGTCGGAGGTGGAGCTGGTTTCACCTCCTGCTTCGACTTTATGTTCTGAATTAAAGATGATTTTATGAAGCAGGAACGTTCCTCAGATCAAACTTGTTTTAAACTGCACGTGTTTGGCATGAAAAAAGAAACTGGAAATAACATGTATGACAGTTTCTGTTAGTGTTACTAATGTTATAAATACAAATGGAGGCTATATACTATAAATAATGAACTAGCTCCATGTCTCCAGACTTTTCCTCTCTGCTCTGGTCATCAGCTGTAGAAAGATGTTCCACCATCAGCTGGATGTATCTCCAACTACTGGCTCCTCTGTTCACTGTTTCTGAGCCATGCTGCATTTATTTATTCATCCAGGAGGTTTTGTGTTGTGTTACGCGTCTCTATTCTGTCGTCTTGTGTCTTATTTTTGTTGTTTTGGGTCTATTTTTTTGTGTTTTGTGTGTCACTTGCCTCCACATGTTTCACCATGCTGAATGTATCTTCAACAACTTGTGGTCGCTTTGTTTTTTGTGTTATTCTGTGTCTCATTTTCGTCTAGTTTTTGCTGTTTTGTGCTTCCTTTGTGTTGGTTTGTCTCTCTTTTGTCTCTTTTCTGTTGTTTTGTGTCTCGTTTTTCTCATGATGTGTCTCATTTTTGTTATCTTGTGTCTTTTTTGGGCCATTTTGTGTCTATTTTTTGTGTTTTGTGTCTCACTTGTGTTGGTTTTTGTGACAGTTTGGTCTTTGCATACAGATGTTGAACTATCTCCATGTCCCCAGACGTTTCCTCTCCGCTCTGCTCATCAGCTGTAGAAAGATGTTCCACCATCAGCTGGATGTATCTCCAACTAGTGGCTCCTCTGTTCACTGGTTCTGAGCCATGCTGCATTTATTTATTCATCCAGCAGGTTGGACTTTGCTCTCTGCTCTGCCTGCAGTTCAGCTGAAACACTGAGTTTTTGTTACGTAACTGAGTCAGTCGTGGCTTTTTAGTTGCACCGAGGATCCCAGAATTTTTTCGTTTTTCTGCAAGATCTGTGTGATGCAAACACGTTTTTCTTTTTAAATTAGAATACACATTAAAAAATAGAGATTTTGGCAAAATATCACAACTTTAAGCTCAAGTTTGGTTGTTAATCTTCCTAACTGAATGTTCATGGACCATCATTAGGTTAAAAACGGATTATTATTTTCTGCTTTTACTGTTTGTAGCTCTGATGAATGCTGTAATTTTACCAGTTTTTAAAAAGGCTGTCAGTTTTGGATTTCATAGGGTTGATATCACTGCAGATTCATGCGTCGGTGCTTTGGGCTGCTCAAAGAAATGATCGTTTTACTATCATTTTTAACATTTTCTGAACATTTTTGATGCATTTTATAGACAAAACCATTAACAGATTGATTATACAAGCAATCATTTATTCAGATCAATTGATTATGGAGTTAAAAAAACAAACAAACAAACCCAGCAGCTAGTTTTGGGATCGATTTAATTGCAAACTAATATGTTAGCATTTTAAACTGCTCGAAGAAACTGTCATTTAACTACATTTTTAAATCTTTTATTCATATTTTTTGCCCGTTTTATAGATTAAACAATCAATTGTTGGATTTTACGAACAGGAAAACCTGGAAACCATAAAGATGGACGGACCCTCTGTTAATTATGTGCAACTTTAATATAATTTAAATGGGGGAATTCGATGTCATGAGTGTACAAATAAGTCAAAGAAACCAAAACTTATTTGTTTCTTTGTTTATTTTTGCTTTAAAGTGGAGCACTTGAACATGAAGCTCTATGGGGGTTTTCTTGTTTCTGTGGGCCGCCTCTAGTGGACGTTTGAGGAACTGCAGCCTCATTTATTCAGCTCTGGAGGTTGGTGCTTCCTGAAAACCTGCTGTCCTCTAACAGTAAAGGTGTTTTTTCCCCCTCCCTCTGAGGAACAACCTGTAATCAGGGAGCCGCATGTGCAGCCATCCCTCCAAATATAAAAACCTTCCAGCCGGGCCGAGCTGCGGGAGGCGTCGAGCAGGTCGAAGATGGAAACGCTCTTTAACTCTCCGTCCAGGTTTCCCCCCGGCGGTGACCTCTGATTGGTCGGTCGTGCTCGGCCTCGCGATGTCTCCATTACCTGCTCGGAAACGCTCTCCGACACGAATCCCACCTGCTGCTCGCTCGCTCCGCCGGCGACTCGCTTCGAGGGCTGGAGTTGGGATGATTTGCGGCAGCACATATATTAGAGTCCACTCGGTGGCTGATGTGTTGGTGTTTAATGAGCTGGAGGGAAGGCGGAGGGGACGACTGTCACTGCTGGAGGCCTTCTGCAATAACACCGACTTCCTGATCGCAGCTCGACGCCTCACAGTTTGATGTATCGACGAATCATGTGGATCTCAAGGAGCAGAAACAGGTTTCTCTGGTGACTCGTCTCTCCAGGAAATGAACTGGATGATAATATAACAATAATAACAGTGTTGTTGGTCCATGTGAAAGCCAAACGTGGGTCAGAAACTTAAACAACATTTAAGTAAAACTGGCAGCAAAGATACCAGAAAAAATTATGTAAAAAAATCAGTGGGATGTTCAAAAAAATGTACCAACAGTGAAAATAATGACAAATATCTGTAGTTTAATGGTGCTTCAGCTGATTTACATACAGCAAGAATGAATTTCCATCTGTAAAAATCTAGAGTTTTGTTTTTTTGCTTTTTAACAGTCATCGTTTATTCTGTGATTTCACTAGTTCTTATTTTTAATTGAACAAAAACCTGTAAAAACAAACAAAAAAATTGTTTTCCAATCCTTAATGTCCTTTTTTTTTTTTTTTAAATAACTGCAAATATCAGTGAAATAATTATTTTTGGATGATTAAATTACAGTAAAAGTGATTTTGTAGTCAGACTCAGTAAAGAACACGTTACTGTTGGTACGAACACAGATGTTTGTTGTAACATCATGAACAGTTCTGACTTGTTTCTGAGGGTCAACATGACTTTTTTCTTCAAACTTCACTATGCTTTGTTTATATTTTGGGTTCATTTTGAGTCATTTAAAAAAACATTTGAGTCATTTTGGACAAATCTTTAGTTGTTTTAGGCAAATTAGAGTCATTTTGGACCAGTTTTGAGTCAGATTGTGAAAGTTTTGAGTCATACTGGACACATTTGTTGTCATTTTGGACCAGTTGTGTATCACTTTGAACAAATTTTAAATCATTTTGGGCAAATTCAGTCAAAACAATTTGGAGTCATGCTGGACAGGTTTTGGGTCCTTTTTGGCAATCTGTCTTTGCAATTTTGGACCAGTTTTGAGTAATTTTGGGAAAATTCAGAGTAATTTTGGATCAGTTTGGGGTCAGTTTGGACATGTGAGTCATACTGGACAAGTTTTGTATCACTTTGGACAAATTTTTAATTGTTTTGGGCAAATTGAGTCATGTTCAACAAATTCTGAGTCATGCTGAACACATTTTTAGTCATTTCTGACACATTTTGGCCAGTTTTCACTCATTTTGGGCCAGTTTTTAGTCATTTTGGACAGGGTTTGAATCATTTTGGGCAAATTGTGAGTGCTGTTGGACAAGCTTTAGTCACTTTGGACATATTTTGAGTTATACTGTACAAATATTGAGTCTTCCTGGACACGTTTTGGGTCATTTTGGGCAAATTTTCAGTCATTTTGGGCAAATTGTGAGTGGTTTTGGACATATTTTGAGTCATATGAAAGCGATGACGGTTAATGTAAAATTGTTAATCAGTTTCTTAAACCTGCTGCGACGAGCAGGAGATTCTAAGCTGTTTGATTGCACTTCATATCCTGGACACAACTTAACCTGCTGCTGCTTTTTATTTAACATAAACACTCCTTCAGGAAGCTTTCGGTTTCCTGCTGGTGAACCCTTAATGCACTGTGATGCACAAACCAGTGAACGTCTCCTGAAGTGATGAACTGAGCAGACGTTGCCCGTCGAGGCGACACCGACCCGATCAGCTGAACATCATCGGTGGAAACTCACCTGCTCAATTCTCCTGCAGCGACTCTCACGAGCAGAAACACGCCATGAAATGTAAACTTAATGTGCTGCGTGGAGGAGTTTCCAGCGCCGAGCCAAAGTGCTTCACAAACACTGTGAGGATCATAAAGGCGACGGAACGGCGAGCAGTAAAAACGCAGCGCCAGCTTCCTTCTGTGGACGGAATAACAAAGAGCCTCGGTTCTGTCTCGTGGTTTCCAGGCACGAGTTCTCCTCCGTCGATACAGAGACGCTTTTCATCTGAAGATGTAGCTTCACTTCATCACAACATGCTGACAATCACACTTTTTCTTAAAGTTTGGTTGGAACGCATTAACGTTGGGGATAAATCCTGAAAATGCTCCGAAAAAAATAGAAACTGTGTCCAGAGAGACATTTTGGACGGGTTTTGAGTCAGTTTTGACAAGTTCTTAATCATTTTGGGCAATTTTTGAGTCATTTTAATCAATTTTTGCACAATTTTGGACAAACTGAATCATATTAAACAAATCTTGCATCGTACTGGACAAGTTTTGAGTAATTTTGGACAAATTCTGAGTCGTGCTGGAGAGATTTAGAGTTTTAAAGACTTTGTAGACTACTGTTTAGCCACTTTGGATGTCTGTTGACCTGTTTTGGACACGTTTTGAAATAGTTGTGAACAAAGTTAAAGTCTTGTGTCATATTGGATCAGTCATTTTGGAGAGATTTTTAAAGACATTTAGGACAAAACCTTTAGCCGCCTGTTTTTTGAGTTATTTTGGGCCAAATTTTCTGTCATTCTGGGCAGATTTGGTGTCTTCTTGGACACATTTTGGATTATTTTTGGATGGTTTGAATGATTTGGGGCAAATTTTGAGTCAACAGGACAGTTTATGAATCATTCTGGCAAATTGTGAGTCACATTGAACACATTTCAAGTCATTCTGGACGGATTTTGTTGAATTTTTTTGTAATTTTTGATGGATTTAGAGTAATTTTGGACATTTTAGGCAAATGTTTCACCACTTTGGATGTCTTTTGACCCATTTCGGACAGTTTTAAATAATTTTTGACACATTTTGAGTCAATACTACAGTTTATGAATCATTTTAGACAGGTTTTGAGTCATTTTGAATTATTCTGGACCAATCTTGAGTCATTTAGGATGTGTTTTGGGTCACTTTGGTCAGTTGTACTTCCTCTCCAGTTCCTCTCGTTATTATCGATGACTATAACTGAATATATACAACAACAACAACAGAAGTAATCACGTGATGCTCTTCAAGCTGAAACAAACCAGTTTTGTTCTGGCGCAACAGAACCAGAACCTGCAGTCATGGTTCCTGTAACGGTTCTTTACAGAACTGCATCCTCGGTATTGACAAAAAGACAAGAAAAATGGAACTTGCAAACCTGCATCCGTCTGTTCTGCGGCTCAGTTTTGTGTCACGGAAGTCTAAAAACTTCTGTTTTAGCGAAACACGACTTCACAACAAGCTAACGGATCTTTTTATAGCAGCCGCGAGGGAAGCGGAGCCGCCGCGAGGCCCGAACTTCTGACGAGCCGGATCGGTTCCTGGCGCGTCGTTATTCCCAAACTGCACATCAAACGGCATCGGAGGTGTCAGAAATCCATCCCGGTTCTAAAATTAGCCGGCAGCGACTGATTCGGGGGTGAAACTGGGCCAAACGGAGACTTATCTTCTAATTTTACAGAAACAAAATGTGTTTGAAAGGCACGAAAGAAAAGATAAGAGGAATCCAAACGGAACAGACGCTCCGGCAGAGGGTTGAAAAGTTGAAGATGTTTCCTCCAGATTAGGTCTGAGGAGCAGAAGGTCAGAGAGCGACAGAGTGTTTCTGTCAGAGGGAATCTGGGAGCAAAGCTGAAGGGAAGCGAGCACGAGAAGACATTTATTATTACAGATAGTCCAGTTTAGGTCAATTTACAGGAGTCGAACCAAACAAGCTTCAACAAGAGACGTGTTGGACACAATCTGAGCCACACTGGACAATTTTTGAATCATTTGGAAACATATAGAATCATTTTGGACAAATTTTATCTCAGATTAATCAAATTTCCCAAGTTTTTAGTGATTTTTGAGAGTTTTTCAATTATTTTTGTCAAGATTTGCATCATTTTGAGCAAAGTTTGAGTCATTTTAAACTTGTTTGGAGTCATGTTTGACGTATTTTAAGTCATTTTAGAGAAGTTTTGAATCATTTGGCTAACTACTGAGTGATTTTAATTTGTTTTGAGTCATGCTGGACAAATTCTGAGTCAGTTTAAAGTAGTTTTGAGTCGTGTTTGACACATTTTTTTTGTCATTTTGGAAAGGTTTTTAATTGTTTTGGATGAGGTTTGCATCATTTTGAGTCATTTTGGCCAACGTTTGAGTCATTTTAATCAAATTTCACATCATGTTGGACAAATTTAGATTTTTGTTACAAATATTTCCGTTTAATGTACAGTAATATACAGTCAACTTTAATGAGACCAGCTTGTGATTAGTGGTTAAAGAAACGCGTTGGACACAATTTCTGTCACATTGGGCAGTTTTTGCATAATTTTTGACAAGTTTGAATTATTTTGGAAACCTTGAGTCATTTTTGGACACATTTTAGGTGATATAAATGAATTTAGAGTAATTTTTTGGTCATTTTAAACACATTTAAAGTCATGTTGGACAAATGTTTTGCATTTTATGACAAATATTCCAGTTTAAGTTAAAGGAGTCACACAAAACAAGCTTGGAGTCGTGTTTAGAGTCATGTTGAAAGGTTTTGAATCGTTTTGGAAACGTATTGAGCCATTTTGGACAAATTCTGGGTCATATTAATCAAATTTAGAGCCATTTCAAACTAGTTTTGAGTCATGTTTGGTAAATGTAGAGTCATTTTAAACAGGATTTTAGTGACTTTTGAGAGGTTTTGAATGATTATGGACAAGGTTTCCATTATTTTGGGCAGCATTTGAGTCATTTTAAACTTGTTTTGAGTCACTTTGGACACACTTTTAGTAGTTTTTGGCAACTTTTGAATCATTTTAATTAAATTTTATGTTATTTTGGACAAATTTTGTGTTTTTTGTTACAAATAATCCAGTTTAAGTCAACTCAAATGAGCCAAACAAGCTCGTGCGTAGAGTTTAGAGAAACATGTTGGACAGTTTTTGAATAATTTTGGAAACATTTAGAATAATTTTGGGTCAAATTAATCAAATTTTTAGTTTTAGTGGTTTTTATGAGGTTTTGAATTATTTTGGACAAGTTTTGCATCACTTTGAGCAACATTTGGGTCATTTTAAAGGTGTTTGGAGTCATGTCGGATGTATTTTAAGTCATTTTAGACAAATTTTTAATTATTTTGGACAAGATTTGCACCATTTTGAGTCATTCGAAACTTGTTTTGAGTCATGTTGGACGTATTTAAAGTCATTTTAGAGAAGTTTTGAATCATTTGGCTAACTACTGAGTGATTTTAATTTGTTTTGAGTCATGCTGGACAAATTCTGAGTCAGTTTAAACGTGTTTTGTTTTTTTTGTCATTTTGGACTGGTTTGTACTTGTTGTGGACAATGTTTGCAGTCGTGTTTAGAGTCATGTTGGACACAATTTCAGTCATGTTGGACAGTAATTAAATAATTTTGGACACCTCTGAATAATTTTGGAAACATTGAGTGATTTTGGATCATATCTGGGTAATATTGATCACATTTTGAGTCATTTTAAACTCGTTTTGAGCCTTGTTTGGCAAATCTTGGACGAACTTTGTGTTGTTTACCTTGCTGCTGTGCTTCTTCCTGTGGTTCTGTTGTTTCTAGCTGCTGTATCGTGACTTTTCCTGGTCAGGAATCAATACATTTAATCTTATCTATAGCTTAGCTTAGCTTAGCTTTAAGATGTGGCACTTCCATTGAAATCAACTAAAAAAACTACGCTGTCTTCACCAAACACACAACTCCACATGTTAGCACAACAACAGACACAACATTTCACCTTCTTTTTACAAATAAAGCTTCCAAAAAGTCCATAAATCCATTTAAAAACATCCCTGCTGATATTTTTAGCATAACATAAATACAAAATTGTGTTTTTTGTTTAGTTTTCTGCTATGCCTCATTTGTGTGTAGCTGCTGAATTTACCTGGTGAAAGATCAGCAAAGCTTAGCTTAGTTGAACTTAGATTAGCTTAGCTTAGCTTTAATATGTGGCGCAAACATAAAAAAAATAAAATAAAAAATACAAACCACTGCAACAACAGACACGATTATTTCAGCTTCTTTTCTACATGTTAAGCTTCAGAAAGCCCCTAAATCCTTCAAAGTACAGCGATTATTCACGACAAACATCATAAAGACAGTTTAAACCACCAGGTTCATTGTTTTGTTTCTGAGCCGAAGCCACCGGGATGCTTTTTTTAAAATGATTTATTTATGAACCGATGATCTATTTCGGGAACAAAAACTGTCTAATTTTAGAAACCCTTCCTGATGCACAACAACGACCGTCGACTGAAACACTAAACGCCAGCCGCTCCACCGTCCCTCCACCGTCCCTCCACCCCCCTCCGTCGGCTCGCTGCTTTTAGCGGCGGCCGGGGATGAGAGCGTTGCGCTTACTTGGATGTTTTCAGGCCCTCAGCTCATCCATTAATGCATTAATGAAGGCCTAATCCTCAGCCGAGGGATAAAAAATAATTAAATAAAAGAGCTGCTGCTGTTTCATAACAAAGCAGCTGTGCTCCCTGAGCCTCTGAGTGGGCGTCGCTCTGCTCCGTCGCCTCCTCCGGCCGGACCTCGCCTTCCTGCAGGTGACCCGGCGGACCGCAGGTTCACCAGCCGGGAAAGCCGCCGGCGGCTTCACGTGCACCCTAAAACCCACAAAGATTAAAATGACCATTCACTCTCTGGTGCAGCTTTTCTGAAAATTATATCAACAGAAAAACGGCCAGAAGTCTGCTGACACGTAATCACACAGCAAACTTTAGCCACTTTGGAGATCTTTTTTGAGTAATTTTGGACCAAATTTTCAGTCATTTTGGACAAATTTGGTGTCTTCTTGGACAAATTTTGAATTGTTTTGGACAGTTTAAGAATCATTTTGGCAAATTGTGAGTCATATTGAACACATTTCAAGTCACTGTGGACAAATTTTGTTGAATTTTTGGGGTAATTTTTGATGGATTTAGAGTAATTTTGGACATGTTTTGAGTCATTGAAGGCATATTTTTAGTCTTACTGAACAAATTTTAAGTCATATTGAACAGATTTAGAGTTTTAAAGACATTTTAGACAAATGTTTAGCCACTTAGGACCCTTTAGACTGACCCGTTTTGGACATGTTTTGAAATAATTGTGAACAAACAAGGTCTTGTATCATATTGGACAAGTTTTGAGTCATTTTGGATAGATTTAGAGTTTTAAAGACATTTAGGACACACCTTTACCCACCTGTTTTTTTAAGTCATTTTTGGGGGACACAGGGACAAAGAGCTTCATTTGTGGAGACATGTCCTGTGGTCTGATGGAACTAAACCTGAACTGTTTGGCCTTAATGACCATCGTTACAACATCCCAACTGTGAAGCACGGGGGTGGCAGCATCATGTTGTGGGGGTGCTTTGCTGCAGGAGGGACTGGTGCACTTCATTAAATAGATGGCATAATGAGGAAAGAACATGATGTGGAAATATTGAAGCAACATCTCAAGACATCAGCAGGAAGTTAAAGCTTGGGCACTAATGGGTCTTCAGATGGACAATGACCCTAAACATAGCACCAGATTAGTTACAGAGAGGCTTCAGGACAACAAAGTCAGTGTTGTGGAGTGGCCATCACAAAGCCCTGATCTTTATCCTGGAGAACATTAGTGGAGCAAGGAGACCAACAAACCTGACCCAGTTCCACCAGTTCTGTCAGGAGGAATGGGCCAGAACTCATCAGACTGTTGTGAGAAGCTTGTGGAAGGAAACCCAGAACGTTTGACCCAAGTCATAGAGTTTAAAGGCAACGCTACCAGATACTGAGGAGATGGATGGAAACTTCTGACTTTGAAGAAAGTAGTGAAAAAAATTGTGTTTATATCAATTAAGTAGTTATTTGATGCTCAGATTGTGTTTTTGTTTTTTGTTGAGTGTGGCTCCTGTTAAACTCGTTCTTGCTGCCGTGACGAGTCAAAACGTGAACAAAAACACCTGTTTGTATATCTGTTCATGTCCGATCAGTTTTGTGCATCTTGAGGCTTCGTGTAAATCAGTTTGTGCCGTCGACGTCGTTACAGAGCGAGAGCAGGTGTTAAAACCTCCAACTTTTAGCCCATTCGGTGTCCAATTAGCGCTTTTCCACGATCTGAGGAGAATCTGCAGGCCTCAGAGGGATTTGTTGAATTACACATAATATCTAGTTCCTGTTTTTGTATAATAAGGATTAAAATGTGATGTTCTTTTACAGATTTAAATCGATAAGTGTTGATTTAGATGTTAATTATCAACACTGGACTTCAAAAATCTGTTGTTTTTTTTACATGTAGAACAGTTAAAACTTTATTTTTTTCAGTGTTTTTTTTTTTTCTCCTTCAAATAATGGCAAATTGTTTGTAACATAATGATGAAGCCTGATGATTAAAACTAAATTCAAAGGCTCTCCAACACCCACAGCTCCAGGCAGTGCACCGGGCAGCTTGTTCCGAGGTCAGAGTAGAAAATAAAGCAGAGTTTAGTCACAGAACTATTCCACCAAACTGCTGGTAAACATCTTTTCCTTCCCGGTGCTGCTTTGCGTGCAGAAGAAGCAGACATCCACCAGGTCTTAAAGCACCGTTCTGCTCATTTTCTGCTCTCACACTCTCCAGGTTTCTGCTGCCCGACATCCGGCTGTAAAACCAGAGCTTGCACAGATTACGGAGGTATTTGTTGAAGGTAAACACAACCTCCAGCCTTCCTCCTCCTCCTCCTCCTCCTCCTGCTGCTGCTGCTCCGGTGTGCTGCCAGCTGTGGCTCACTTATATAACGTTTGTAGTCGGTTTTATTGGCTCTGCGGCAGAGTCGGACGTCTCCGGCCTGCCGAGGAGATCACAGGGAATCGAGGAGTCGTAACGTTCGGGGTTTACCGTCCTACCTACGACCTGCAGAGCTGCTGCTGCTGCTGCAGGTCAGAGACTCGCCTTGTTCCTAAATGAAGCGGACATGGAGTCACACCTCGTGTTGCCGACCCGCCTTCACAACAGCCAACACCTGCTGCAGCGCCACACGCTCAGACGTGGAGCGTTTTCAGAGCAAATTCCTGCTTTGACAGTGAAAATGAAACGACCTGCTGCGTTTTTCCTGCTCAGAATGGGACTTTTGGGGCGACGATGCCGTAAAAGAAAAAACATTTTACTGTTATTGCACAGATTTTTCCTGTTTTGTTAAATTACTATATAATATCTTAAAAAATTCACAGGAAAACAATTGAAATTTTACATGTAAACGGTGAAAAAAACAACAAACAGGCTAAAATGTCCACATTAAAAACCCATGTTCTGTATCTGTCGTCTGACGTGGTCGTTTTTATTTATTTATTTGGTTGTTTTACAGTGTTTGACATAAAATTGTACTATTCTTTGCAGTATTTAAATAAGAAAATAATGTATGTAATAGGGGCTGCAGGGTGGCGCAGTTGGTAGCACTGTTGCCTCGCAGCAAGAAGGTCGCTGGTTCACGTCCCGGTGGGGGCACCGGAATCTTTCTGTGTGGAGTTTGCATGTTCTCCCCGTGCAGCGTGGGTTCTCTCCGGGTTCTCCGGCTTCCTCCCACACAGTCCAAAAACATGTTGAGGTTAATTGGTGATTCTAAATTGTCTGTAGGTGTGAATGTGAGTGTGCTTGGTTGTCTGTCTCTAAGTGTAGCCCTGTGATAGACTGGTGACCTGTCCAGGGTGTCTCCTGCCTTCGCCCTGAGTCAGCTGGGATAGACTCCAGCCCCCCACGACCCTAGAGAGAATTAAGCGATGTATAGATGATGGATGGATGGATGTAATCGGGAAAATTGCTGAATAATTTTATGAAGTGTAGTTTACGACGTTTCCCATTTTTTGTTAAATTACAAATAATATCTAATAAATTAACGGGAAAAACATGTTGATTTTACGTGTTAACTGTAGAAAAAACAATAAAAACTAATGAAAAATTTAAAAAGGCTAAAATGTCCACATTAAAAATCAGTATTTTGTACCTGTAATCTATTTATTTATTTATGTAACAAATAATACAGTTAAATAATTATTTTTTAAAAATTTGTAATGTAGACATTTCTTCTTTAAAATAATGACAAATATCTGTAAAATAATGAGCTTGTATGATGTTGCGGTTAACCAGAAGTCAGATTGTTATGAGGTCAAGATTTATTTTTTTATTGTTTATTTTTATTTAAAAAATAATTCCTCGTTTTATTTATTTATTTATCATGTTGGAGTTCCCAGTTTTGCTCTTTAACGTGTAAAACTTTACTGTTGTGCTGCAAAATAACAAGAACTTGAACTAAATGATCATTTCTGCTGGATGATTAGTTGTTGGTAGGTTAATTGGTAGAAAAAAAAAGTGCATTTATTTTCTGAACATTTTATGCTTTTAAAAAAATAATTAAGACACAATCAGTCATTTGGTGAAAACAAAGTACAAAGTCTGACATTTCTGGATTACGTGTGTCAGGTTTTATTTGTACTCATTAACACCTGATGACCTGCAGACATGTGACCACCTGGTTCTGTTTGAACCCACCAGCTCTGGGTTCCTGGATCTTATTGGTCATTTTGACCTCGATGAATGAACCGCAGGTGAAGAATTGACTAAAACTGTCCGGCCTGCCGAGGAAGCGACCGGCGCTCTGCCGTGTCGAGCTCTAATTCACCGAGATCTGCACACAGTGAAACACATCCTCTGCCGTTAACATCCAGAAACACCGGCGCTCGCGTCCCTGCGCCTTGTCGCGCAGAGCCCTAATGGGCGAGGCGAGGCGGCGCCGCGCTGCAAATAAATTGGGTAATTTCCAAAATGTGTGTCCATTTTCGGGGAAAGATCTCATTACCTGAAGGTCGCGCCGCGCTGCGCTGTCGAGGAACTCTGCAAACCTTCCCTCTTTTTGTTTTTTCAGCACAATCCAATCAGTTTATTACGACTCCGCTGCTCATTTGCAAGTTTTCTGTGGAACTTTTTGCACATTTCACAGCAGAAAACTCTGGAAACCGTGTCGGCAGATTATTACGGGAGCGTTTCCTTTTGTTGTCGGATCAAATGTTAGTCACAGGAGCTTTGTATCAGAGAACAAGGCGTTTTTTTCTTTTTTTTTCTTATTTCCCATCCCGCCCGGCGCTGCACACTCTCAGGATCGCACAGAGCGTTATTTGCAGCCTCGTGTGAACATAAAAGCCTGCTCATAAAAGTTCCCCCGCAGTGAAAACGACCTAAATAAACACCGCTCCCAAATAAAACCCTCCCCGGGTTCATCTAACCCTTCCTGCAAAATGGAGGCCGGAGAGCGGAGAGGCATTAGGGAGCGAATACCTGAGGATGGCAAGGCTTTTGGAGTGGCAGCCATTTGGCGCTGATGCTGTCCAGAGTGCATCAAGGCAGCAGGAGTGGCTGCGTTTTTAGCCCCAACGCTGTTTTCAGCCCCACTGGAACCAATAACACTCTTCTTCCTGCACAGCACAGTCTGCAAAGGCTGTCAGAGGAGGGCTTTTTTTTTTTTTTTTAACATTTCAGTCACATTTCCAGAAATATCTCGAGCTGTGAAGCTGTTTGTTTGCCTGAAAGCATCATTCATACCTTAGTAGCTGCTCACGCAACACCGGCAATCTCTTACAGTGCCTCACAGCCTGCCAGGTGCGCTTCCAGCCTCCAGATTCCTCACTGACAGCAGGTCTACCGCCGCTCCTCCTGCAGCAGCAAAATGAAGATTACCTTCGTTGCCGATCAATCGTTTGATTGTTTTCCAGATTAGTGGCGTCTGTAAGTGGTAAAATAATGCTGATAAATGTTTCCCAAAACCCAACATGATGTCTTAAAATGCAGGCCGGCTTCCAGGACAACATGACTTCTAAAATGAGTTCCTAATCTGATCGGAGTCATTTAATATTTAACATCCACTGTTTTCTTACACAACACACACTTAAAGTGCACTGAAGTTGTTAAAGTCAATCCAGTGTAAATGCTTGATAACTGAAGAGCTCCACAACGGAAGAAAGAAAGAAAAAAATCTGCATTCCAGCTGTATTTTAATGTCTTGTTGAGCTCCAGTAGGGCCGTTTGAAATGTAGCGCTAGATGGTAGGATGTACTGAGGCTCCACAAGTTCTCAAAGACGGAGAAATCCTGTTTTCTTTACATGCATGTTAGATAATGTGTCGTAGATCAGCTGCAGTACCTGGTTGTCCCACCAGGTGGAGCCGCTTACTGTTTAACCCTGTAGAGACCAGAGGAGTCGTCACTCAGACGACAGGAAGTTGATGTTGGAGAGCAGGGAGCATTTTGGGAGTTTAGCTAGTAAAGGGGCGCCATGACAAAGACTTCTGTTGTGATTAATGACTTCAGATCACGTTTGAACAACTAGCGGAAGTCGGCTAGGTTTTTGTAGCCAAATGGCCGATGTAATCAAGCCAGTTTTACTTCCAATGTGATGTTTCAGTGGTTATAAAAGACTGAGGCCTTGTCTACACGTAGTAGGGTTTTTATAAAACCGAATATCCTCCCCCCTTCACACCACCTCGATTTTAGAGAAAAATTCATCCACACTAAACCGCATAAGTGTGTTATAAGTACATTCATAAGCTGCCAAACCTTCAGGTGGCAGTAGTTCCCTAAATCCGCCCTTCGCCTGTGTTCTTGTACGTGGACCAGTATCTGGGCCTGGACAGGAGACAACACAGGTCTGAGGGCGTCCACGCTGTTTCCGATGTAAACACAGGTCGCAGGTCGTGACATAAGAACATATTTTGTCGCAGGCAGTGATGTTTGGAAACCTAAAACCTGGTTACTGACGTCCACATGCAGACGCATAAACGGAGTTTTTAATGCTGTACATCTGCGTTTTCCTGTGGATGACAGAAGGAGTAGGAAAACATGGTTGTTTTGTGAGATACCCTGCTACGTGTGGACGAGGCCTTAATCAGTACTTAATACTAAAGGTGCTTATGGAGATGTAGAAACTCACCAAGACAAAGACTTCAGTGGCGTTTAATGACCTCTGATCAGAACTCGTGTGTTTACGACAAACCAGGACTAATCAGGACGATGCTTCCTTTTTGTCAGCAGCATGGCCGACATCGTTCGTCCTGATTCGTGGTATTACTTCATCGCTTATTAACTGACAAAGCTGCTGGTTATTGATTAGGTAAATCATTCAAAAACGCTAATTATCTGGCTTCGGTTCTTGCCAAAAAAATAACTCTATTGGATCCCGACGTCCCTGATTGTCAATTAATCTGCTTTTTCCCTAATTAGTTTCACTTCTCCTGGGCCTGAAAACGCCCCTCCTCTGCTCTGATGTACAAACTCCACCAAGACAAAGACTTCTGTGGTGATTAGTGACCTCCTAGCAGAGCTCTGACGGTCAAGACGAGCTGAGAATAACTTGGACAGCGTTTCTTAATCATGAGTGAAATCATTTATCCTAATTTGTGTTTTTAATTACTTACTAATTTGATAATGCTGTTGGTTATTGATTTAGAAAATCAATCAAAATGTGCATCCCCTTTACGACAGACGTAAACAAAGGATCAGTCTTTGGTTCTTCGTGGATACCAACCAGCTAAAAAAAAAAGCCTTGATCAGTCTTTGACGTCGCTAATTGTTTGCTTAGTCTGCTGATTGTTTGTTTGATTGATTTACCGTGTCTATCTCCTGTACTTATGAAGTTATGTGGGCTCTCAACTGCTATAAAATCTGAACTTTGTCATGCACGTGGAGGACCTGTCAGTCTAAAAATATTCATAGTACGATGGTAAAACTTTAAATAAAGTTACTGTAGATTTAAAAAGCTGTGGTCCCGAAAAACCAAACTCCCCTCAAACACTTATCATATAGAAGAGAGAACACAGATTATTTTATCTTTAACGTTCTGTAAAACAACCATCATTTGCTTTAAACGTCGACGCCGTGCTGCTCTGTTGGACCGAGAAAGATGTAATAAAAACAAAGAGTCGCGTCAGGATTATGATGTTGTGTTCGTACTCGTTATCTAATTAGAGGCAGCGATCCCCTCCGTCCTCACAGGGGAACTTTATCCGTTATGAATAAGCGGCCGTCGTAACTGGCCGAGGTTGTTCGCGCTCCGATGGGTTAGCAACGCGTCACTGCTGAACCTGATTTGTGTCGTTTGTCTTTGACTGAAGTTTAATGATGTTAATTGCTGTTTGGTGGAATGGAATGAAACAGCTCTCGCAGGGTTTTTTTTTTTGTTTTTTTGTTTTTTTTGTTCTCGCCGAAGATGTGAGGTTGGAGAGTTTTCATGTCTCATGACGTGGGCGTCGTGGAGCGCTCTGAGACTGTGGCTGTGATTAAGGGCTATGCAAATAAAAAGCATCCGTCACCGCCTCGACTTTTATCAATATCAACGCTGTCAGGTGGAGGCTATTTTTATAGAAAGCTCCTGGCCTGTGTGTGTGTGTGTTTTTTTAAATTGAGCATTGTCTTGTGGTCACACGCTGAGCGCACCATCTGCCGCCGCTGCAGCGCCGTCAACGTCCTTAAAAAGTCATTGCTGTATTCTTAATTATCTCGCTTTAATCACCTCCCCTCTTCAGGGAGATGAAAGGTTATTAGAAAATGAGCCCGCTCGGGGAATTTATTAAATCTGCAGCGCTGTGCTGTATGCTGCTGCTGCATATATATATGCGAGGCCCTGCTGTCCTTGTGCCATGTGTTACAGTATTTACAGTTTTTTTTTTCCTTGGCTGAAGCTGCATCACACTCGACCATCTCCTTCCTGCTGTAATTATATCAGCCTCTTTTTTTTTCTGTTTAACTTGTTCCCGTCCTTCGCTGTCTGTCACGTCGTGTTTGTTTGCACATGCGGGCCCGGTTTCTGGACTCTGTTTGATCGCTTTTAATCGTTTGATGGAAGAAAAATGAAAGCGGAGCGAGCCGGAGTCAATGTCACCTCACAGCTTTAAAGAGGAATAAAAAAATACATCAAAACAGCTTTTTGATTCTGTTTTGTCAAGTTTCAGTTTCAAGCGGAAGCAAACTTTTGAAATGTGGCAAAAAACAAAAATACGAGTCAGGATTGTTTATTGTAGCGTCGATGTGCAGTGAAGTCAGCAGGGGGCGCTGTAGCTGCCAAACAAAACTCACAGAAGAAGAAACCAAGATTTACCCATGGAGAGAGAGATTGTTTTCTATCATAAAAGCTGAATTATTCTTTTGTGTCAGCTGGTGTCGGCCATCTTTTGATCCAGTGAGTTCAGAGAAGATGCTTCGATCTCCCGTAAAGAACATTAAATCTGTTTAGACAAAGCTAAAAACCGCCTCAAGCGAGCGTTAAAAGTGTTTTTCTAATGCAATACGGCAACATGCACATAAAAACAGGTCATGGAAGCATCAAAAATCCGGAAAACTCTGCAGTATTCGTTAAGATTTGAGTTATGTGTCGGGTTTTCATGATATTTAAACGCTATGCTTCTATGAGCAGGATGTCAGTGTTTCACTTTTTTAAATGTGTTTTTTTATATTGTATGAGGCAAAAACCGAAGTAGACGTCTGCAAACTACAATACAGACGTATATGAGGACATTTTCAGCTACGTAAAAATACAAATACAGTTAGAAACGATGCTTATATCATTGTAGACGCTGCTAGACGGCTGTGCACAGAGAAGCTTCTAGTCTCCACTCAGCTACTCAGACAGCTGTGTGAGCAGAAGTTAGTTTAAACAAATGTAGAATAAGGCGTTCTAATGTCATATTTACCTGAAACCAAGTGATTTTATCTGCCTGGTAGTGCAACCCAGAGACATACAGATGGACCTGAGCACCTGCGTGACACCTGAATTTGGGGTTTTAATGTGCAACCCAAATAGTCTGAAGCCTCGTCAAGATATTTTGCATGTGTGTAATATGCAGTTAGTATATCTGACGCTGTAATGTACAGATGTCACCTAAAGGTCTCACATTCATCAGTAGACGCTATTACTGTGCACAGAGAAACCTCTAGTCTCCTCTATGAAGTGCAGAATTAGTTTATAAAGAGTGAATTAAGGTGCTCTAATCTCAGATTTACCTCAGTTGATACCAGGTGATTCAGAGGCAGACGGACAAACCTGCTGAGTGTGAAAAACAAAAATGTTTAGTTTCACGTGACAGATTTTTTTGTTTGCCTTTTTTCTGGAGCTGCAGGTGCAGTAAGGTGACTATTCACAGAGAAGCCTCTGGTCTCCGCTCAGTTACTGCAGCTCAGACAGATGTGTGACCAAAAGTTGAAGTAAAATAAAACACTCTGATGGCAGATTTACCAACCGAGTGAGTTTATCTACACGTGTCGACTGACCAGAGACACACAGACCGATCTGCTGGAGCACTGGTGTGACCGATAAAAAGGTTTAACTTGTGAAGCCTCTCGTCTCCGCTCACGAAAAAGATGCTCTCATACACACAAAAACCCCCCACTAATTTATCTACCTGAGACGGTCACGGACAGACACATCTTTTAGTGTATAGTAAGCAGTTTGTAATTTTTCTGAAGCTACAATATCCAGACGCCCCCTAAATGCCTCACATGGATCAGTAGAAGCTTCTACTCTCCACTCAGGTACTGCAGCCCCGAGACTCAGACAAATACAACATCAAAAACTAGTTTGAAAAGAGTGAACTAGGCTGTTCTAATGTCAGATTAATCAGAGTTCACACTAATTTTATCTACCTGAGACGGACAGAGAAAGACTTCAGGAGCGCTTGATGGAGTTTTAGCTGCACTATGTAGCCTTTTAAACATGACACTTGTTTTCTTTTTAAACATACAGCAATGCAGTTTGTAATTTTTCTGAAGCTCCAATTTCCAGATGTCCCCTAAATGCCTCACACAGAGAAGCCTCTAGTCTCGACTCAGGCAGATTACTGGTTTGATAGAAGAGTGAATGAACCAGATTTGATGGAGGTAAATTGAGGTTATTTAACGGAAAAGATTTTTTTTTTTTGTAGGTTTTTGCTCAGTGATACCTTTTATTCCACTCCCACCGGTTTAAAAATGACAATCCACACAAAAAGCAGCAGTTTGTTTACTTCTGCCCACAGCTCCGTCCGACCGCCTCAAGTTTGAATCTCTCAATTATTTGGCCTCTGACTTTTTTGCCGCTCGTGAAAAGACAAACCTGCGACCCGCCGCCTCCGTCTGAATCACCTTCGTCCGTCCTCCGTCCCTCGTCGACAGTCAATCAAGTCACTTTTACCCCCCGGCGGGGACGCGTGAAGCAGATCAGAGCGGAGATATGCAGCAGAAATTTAGAGGTGATGTATCATCAGTCTCTTTTTTTTTCCCTTCCTCTCAGCGTGAGAAGAAGCCTCGTTAGCATTCATGTGTAGCCTCCGCGGTCTGTGGCACGTAGCGGCGTCCTCCATTATTGAGCAGTCGTAAACGCTTTGAAGTTGTGCTGTTTGGGGAGTTTTTTTTTTTTTTTGTTCCTAAACAGAGTTGCGGCGGCGGCAGCGACACGAGGCTTTGAAAAGGCAGAAATCTCAACTAGTTATTGTGTCATATTGATCCTCGTTTTTCCTCATGTGGTTTTTTTCCTCTCACACGGTTGCAGCTCGTGTGCTCATTCCTCCGAGCGGGAAAAAAAAAGGCAGAGCTGCAGCGGCGTCATTGAAAACGAGGTCAAGGTGACAGAGGATCTAATTGACGCCGAGCTCGACCCCTTCAGGTTCCCCCGGGACACTCCGCCACATGGCTTCACCGCCGGCTGCTCATTAGCATTTGACCGCGTGGGCAAAAAAAATAAAAAATGCTGCGGCTTCATCTAATGGCGGGAATACGGTCGGGATGTAATTTAATTAATGTGCGAGTCTGTGGTCAGATAACATTAAAACAATTTCACAGCGGCATCGGAATCAAAGTGGTCTGGAAAAATACTTAAAAAAAAGAGAGAGAGGGGGCTAGTTAGCGGCTGGTTTATCTTCGACGGTGATAGGGAGCATATTTCTGGGAGTCTTTAGATTAATGCAGCTCAGTGGAAGGACGGATTTAATGCGCGGAAACGTACGGCGGACGCGTTCAGTGTGAATAAATCTGCATAATAATTCACAAGTGAGACGAAGATTCATCAGGATTCGGTTCCGCTGAACGAACTCGGAACAGCCGTGAAGTTGATTCCTGAAGAAGTGAGAACACCAGAGCCCACGTCAGCTGCATTGTGGGTAACGGCGGCGCCAAGGTTCTGGTTCTTTAACTGCACACTGTGGGTTGTAGGAGTTCAACACCAAGACACGCACAGATGAGTTTGATTACCGTAAATTCCAGACTATTGAGCACCTGAACATGAGCCACACCCACTGACTGAAAACTAGTTTTGTACATATACAGGCTGCACTTGTCTATAAGCTGCAGGTGTCCACGATGTAACATGAGATATTTACACAGAAAGATTGTTTAACTTTTAATTCAATACATACTGGTAACATACACAAATACGTAGATGCTTTTTTCTGAACAGTGCCTGTAACACGGCTGGTTAGGAAAAGAAGAAATACAGCAGCCTACCAGGAGAAGTCTTTGATCGCTATCTTCATCTTCCTCCTGCACTAAAACCACTAAAGTCGTCTTCAGTATAACTTGGTCACACACTTCCTCAGTCTCTCTTTCGTTGTCGCTCTCAGTGTCACTTTCGTCTCGAGGCAAATTCGTAAAAATCCATAAATTAGCTGCATCATTGTTTAAGCTGCAGTGTTCAAAGCGTGTGAATAAGTAGTGACTTATAGTCCAGACATTACGGTACTTGGTCGAATCCAGCAAAGACGTTTCTTAACACAGCCTTATTAGCCTAAATTAATTCTAAATATACATAAAAACCTAACATTTATGTCTTATTAAACCATTTCATACTGAAATATATTCATATAATTCCAACAAATAGAACTTTGTCAACTGCAACGCAACAACTATTGAGGAATTTAGAAGATGTTGGTTGTGATGTCCCAGCTTACAGATCAGTCTCGAGTCATTTTTAGCTGATCGGTATCAGCGAGAACAAAAGTCCGATCTTTTATTTCCATCCACAGTCGCACATGTTTAAATAATTTCCTCTATACGTGCAACTCTGTCAGCCAGTCCTTGACCCCGACTTGATTTGACAACACTCCCTGCGAGCCAACATGAAGCTGCTCGCCTTCTCTGGTAAATAATCAGAGGCTCCCCCTGGTGGTGCAACCAGGTGCTACAGCTGATCCACAATAGTTAAAGTGTGTGCTACCGAGGAGAAGCTACCGTGTGTCGGTAGATGTTAAATATATTGGAAATGCTCAACTTTTACATCCACAACAGCTTTTTGAAACTTTTTTTTTAGTTTTAATCTTGCATATTCAGAAAATTAAATCATTTCACTCTAAAACGATAAGAGCAGACTCAAACCAAAACTTTCCCTGACTCATGAGTAATTTTCCCAATTATTCTGACACCACACAAATGCGATACGAACCCCGCAACAAAAACTTTGTAGATTTGTAGATGAACTAAATTTTTCACAGCAAACTGAGCGATTCCACCTGCAGCCTTATTATTTAAAATAGTTCCAAATCATCACTAAAAGCAGATACCTGCAGCTTATTAAATTGTTTTATACTAGAATGATAAGAACAGACATAAACCAGATGTTTTTTGTCCAGATTTTCTGAGTTGTTTTGACTTCATTGTGAATTTTTCCAGTCAGGAGCTTATTTTATTTTATTTTTTATTTTTTTTACAAAATCATTATAAAAAGCTGATACATGCAGCATATTAAATGATTTCATACTGAAATTATTAAAAAGAAACCAAAACAAAAGCTGTAGCACTGACTTAAAGGTGCGTTCAGGTGAAAATTTCCAACTGGAAACTCATTTTTCTGATTATTCCGACGCCACATGGATGCAACATGAACCCCGCAGCAAAAAAATCACATCTGTAGATCAAATAAACGCTCCAAAGAGCATTTAGTGACTCCACCTACAGCTTTATTAGAATTAATGAATTCTAAATCAACATGAAAAGCCAGTTTTGCAGCACAATAAATCACTAAAGACAAATATAATAAAAAACACAATCAAAACCAAAAGTTGAAATGATAAAAACAGACTCCACCAAGACTTTCTGAGTCGTTCTCTGCAGTCGGAAATTAATTTTTCCAATGATTCCAAATGCGACATCAAAATGGCAGCAAATTTATTTGTAGGTAAACCAAATCATCCACAGAACAATTAGTGACTCTACTTGCAGCCTTGTTATCCTAAATTAATTCCTAATCAACACAAAAAGCACATTTTTGCAACGTATAAGATCGTTTTTTACTGAGCAGCGGAAACAAAAGTCGTAGCTCCGACTTAAAGGTGCGTTCAGGTGAATTTTTCCAGGCTGGAAACTCATTTTTCTGATTATTCTGACGCCACATGAATGCAACATGAGCACAGCAGTGAAATGTTGTGACTTTGGACGGTTTGGTTTTGTGCTCAGAGGGACGATGTGACTGCGATCCAGACTTCATCACTCAATCAAACGCTGCCAGGTTGTTAAAATCAGAGCTCACCGTCACGTTTCTGCTGTTTCACTTCTGCAGCAGCTCAGATACAAAACAAACAAACAAATCGACTCCCAGATGTTTTGTGATTAGTAGTTGTGAACTGTTGGGCACAATGAAGTCTGACGTTGGGGATTACCGCCGTTAGCCTCCATAATGCAGCGTTTAAAGCATTTAGCTGCTGTTTATTGGGAGCGGCTTAGAATAAGCTTTCTAAATCCTGGATCGCCCACATCATGAGCAACGAGTCGTACAGATACGGAGATTAGAGGCCACGTGTGCTAACTTGTGTCCTCAGACGTGTTGAAGGTTCGTCTTTGTCTTTTCTGCAGCGACGCTCTGAGCGGGACGCCGGCGGCTGCATGAGGAGGCCGAGCGACGGGACCCTGGTCCTCACGTAGACCCTCCAGACCCGCCACCGCCCCGACATGGTGAGGAACACGTTCTGAGTGTGCTGGACTAGTGTGAGTGCCACTGATAGCTTCCTAATTAGAGGCAACAAGAAGGAAAACATGTGGAGGTACAACACCACAAAACAGATATGTGATACATTTATATTTAGAAGCAGAGGTTGGAACTTGTTGTCCTAAAATTGTTTTAAAAAGTTCTGCAAAGTTCTGGTCTTGTTTTCAGGAGAAGTTGTTGAAGTTCTTCATAAAGGCAGGATAAAGTTTTCTAAATATGACGGTTCTAGTGTTTTTGGACCACATGTAGGTCCTTCATCGTGTCACATGGGAATGTTTTCAACATTTCTGTTTTCTTTTCTTGTCTTTTGGTATAAAGATTAAAATACAGCCAATAGCTTCTTTTTGTTGTTGTTTTTCTTTTTGTGTACACTCTGATAATTAACACAAAATTATGTTTTATGTTCTCCAGATATTTACAAAGTTATTTTATGGATATATTTGCAGTTATTTGCAGTGTCTATGCTATAATTTTCAAATTATATAATAGATATATTTCTGTTTTTTAGCTGTTTTTACAGTTTTTTTTCTTGTTAAATTATAGATTTACAGTTAAATAGCAGAAGAATGTTTTCACAATAAAGAATATATATATATATGCCTTGTTTATTTTATTTTATTTTATTTTTTTATTTTTTTTACAGTGGAAAACCTCTTAATTTACACAAAATGTTGTTTTGCAATTATGGGACCAAGTCTAGTTTATGAACTTCCAGCAGCTTTTCTGTTATTTTAGGGATTAAAAAAAAAAAAAAAAAAAAGATTAAGCCTGGTGATAAAGAACAAGTGGGATTTACCAACACTGATGACTTGTACGACCTTCGTACAAACGTTTGATAAATACAGATCTTTTTTTCGTACTTATGCACACTCTACATTTCATTCGTACGACAGAATCTAGAACCTTTTCTAGCTCTGATGCTAAATGAGGCCCCTGGTGATGAGCCTCCGAAGCCTTTTCTTTTTATTTTGTGGATTTATTTAACATTTGCAGTTTGTTCACTGTAGATTTGACCATTAAAAAGCAAAAAAACGGCCTGATTTTTAAAGTGTATTTACATTTTTCAGCATAGGTTCCCCATTAAATAGCAGATAATTCAGTAAACTCAGCTTGTGTCGCAGGTTTTAAGGCTAAAAGTTACAAACATAAACTCCAAACTGTTGCATCTTTAAGAATTTGTGGGTTTCTGAAGTCGCCTTTGACTCAAACGCTGTAAAACTTTGACAAAGATGTGATTATGGAATAAATTCAACCTTGGATGAGGCAGAACCTCTGGACATGTGTTCCAGCTCCAGGGCTGGTTCCACCCATGATGTGTCTTCTGGTAGATGAAGAAACACTGGTGAACATGTTAACAAGCTGAGCACTGGACTTCCACCGCCGGGCGTCTTTAAGCATTGATGCCGACGGTCCGGCAGCAGAAACAGCCCGAGGCGCTTGATGTGTGTGATTTAAATGAAGGAGCTGCTGAGTGGTTTTCTCACATTTAAATCTCGCCGGTCGGTGGAATAAACTCAGGTGAGGCCGGTTTGACGGCCGGCCATCTGCTGCTCCCAGTTTCTCTGAGTTGCGTCAGCAGGCTCACCGATCCTCACACTTATGTTTAAAGGATGTGATGAGAATCTGTAGCCGCGAAAAACGAACTGAAAGTAAAGGCAGGAAACTTCCAGGTGAAACTTTAGCTGCTTCCAAACTGCAATATAACAGAAACATTTCATTAATAGGGGTTTATTTTGAAGTCAGTAGTGCAACAAGCGTTTGTTTTTAAACCCCTGTCACCATTTCATTTAGTGTTTTTTCTCCTATTTTTCACTGCAATGTAGAAAAAGAAAAAGTTTAATTTATGTGCTTATTTTACAAAAATGTAAAAAATAGTTAAACAATCTGGAATGATCATGTCTTCAAGTGTCTACATGTTTTAACAGTGCTGGACTCCCCACGTCCAGCTGTAGAAACACTTATGTATTGATCCAGGAGGTTGGATTCTCCTCTCAGTCTCTCTCGTCGTCTTTGTTTGGTTTCTTTTGTGTCTCGTTTCTGTTGTTTTGTTTTGTTTTTTGTTCAGTTTGTCTTGTTTTTGTCTAGTTTTGTGTAGTTTTCTACATCTGAGTCGCTTTGTGTCTCATTTCTGTTGTTTTCTGTCTTATTTTTGACAAGTTGTCTGTTTCATGTCGTTTTTTTTTTTTTTAAATCTTGTTTGTTTGGATCTGTCTCGTTTCTGTCATTTGATCTGGTTTATGTTGTTTTGTGTCTCTTTCTGGTCAGTTCGTCTCCACATCCTACAGATATTCATCTGGCTCCATGTTTCCAGCCTCTCCAGACTTTTTCTCTGCTCTGCTCTCAAACTGGGATTTACAAGAAACATCACAGTGTTTAGCTTCGATTTGTTCAGTCACGCCTGACTGGTTAAAGGAAAATTAAAAACACAAAGATTCTCTCTGTTTGTGCAGTTTCTTGCGCTGATGAGTGGTTTGGTTCTGGTGATTTTTTAAAAGCTCAACAGGCCTTTCAGAGGGTCAAGCCTGTTACGAAGTGGATCAAACAAACATAAACAAGGTGGATATTTTAGAAGCAGCGTCTATGAAATGACAGAACTCACCACACAGCAGCCGTCTTTTATTTAAAATAAACAGTTTAAAATCTTCCCGTTGAAGCATTTCGACGTCTGATCTGAAGTCTCGAGTTGCAGCGGAATAAAGAGAAACTTCCTTTCGAGGTCGCTGCGTTTCAGCTCGTGGCCTTTCGTGAAGGTGAAAGTGTTTCCAAAAGTTCACAGAGAGGTCGGCGGCTGAACAACTGATGGTCTCGCCGTGAAGCCGCTCTTTGTCCTGCGAGTTTCCGTCGAGGTCGGTCGGACGCCGTCGCCGCTCACACTGCGTTTCTCTGAAGAACTCGACTTCACCAGACGACGTTTCTGCCTCCAGAGCAGCTGCTGGTTTTAATTTAAGCTTTCTGAGCAGATCTGAGGAGAAATGTTTAATATTTATTGTAAAGCTGAGTTTGTGAACGACCTTCTGAGGTGGTTATTAGAGAATCTTCAGCAGCTCCAGCATCACTGCTGATTATTTATAAGGCAGATGCACCAAAACTGATTCAAGCTGCTTCATGTCTTGTTTTTCTTTGCTGTTGGTTCATTTTTTACTGCAGTATAAAGTCCTGCAGCTCTAAGGCAGCCTCTACTTTGTGCAGTATGACAGTTAAAATGCCATAAACCATCGAAATTAAATAAAAGTAATATTTCTTTGATTATTTTTCAAAAATCAGGGTAAAAAAAAAAAAGCCTGAATCAATATTTTCAATATTTTCAAGATCCCACCGGTGTTAGTAACACTGGAAAACAAACGGTGGCTCCGCATGCAAAGATGTGAAACTATTTAGATTTTCAAACCTCCACAAACTTTACATTTTCCTCTCTGCTCTGCTCATCAGCTGTAGAAAGATGTTCCACCATCAGCTGGATGGATCTCCAACTACTTGCTCCTCTGTTCACTGTTTCAGAGCCGTGCTGCGTTTATTTATTGATCCACTAGGTTGGATTTTGCTCTGTCTAAATTTTCTCAAAATTATTTGAAACTTCGCCAAAGTAACATGAAATTGTCCAAAATGACCTGAGACACGTCTAAAATGACCTGAACCTAGTTCCAAATGACAAATGTTTAGGAGATTTTGGGTAATTTACGTAACTGTGGACGAGTTTTTTCTCACTTTGGACCATATTTAGTTCAGTTTTGAGCTGTAAAGGGCAGTTTTATGTATTTGTGTTCACTTTGTGTCTTGTTTTTGTTGTTGTGGGTCTCATTTGTGTCATTTTCTTTACTCTTTCTGGTTGCTTTGTGTCCACATTCGATAGATATTTAGCTCCACAAACATTTTCCTCTCTGCTCTGCTCACCAGCTGTAGAAAGATGTTCCACCATCAGCTGGATGTATCTCCAACAACTTCCTCCTCTGTCCACTGTTCCTGAGCCATGCCTAATTTCGGTCCCGTGATTGTTGGTCACAGCTGAGTTCATAACATCTTCATAGTTGCACCAAGAAGTGCAGAACGTTTTCGTTCAGGTTCTGGTTAAAGCAAACGGTTGATTTTTGGTGCATTTCTTTAAATGAGACATGCAAAATAAAGTGATTCTAAGCTGAGGTTTGGTTGTTTTCTAACAGAGTGGTGCGTCACAGATGAGCCGGTCGTTGATTGTGTGTGAAAGTGGAAAATCTAGACAATTCTTTTTCTGTTTTTACAGTTTCTGGATGTGATAAATAGTGTAATTTTTCCAAATAATATAACACGTCTTTCAAACCTCACCAGGCTGTTTTCAGTCACATCTGATCCTCCCCAGTGATTTCACACAAAGCAAAATGCTACAGGAATCACTTCTGATGTGCGTGTCAGATGTAAGTAAATGGCATCCTGCGACAAAATCCTGCAACGCAATTAATTAAAGCGCCGAATGTCATTATCTTGTAATTGCGGTGCGACGCCGAACTCCCAGCTGTCTTGTAGCTCGCAAATAAAAGGAACCAGGCCGAGACGCGGGCCGGGCCGGCGTCCAGGATCCTCCGCGAACGTCTTAATCTTTCATTTAGATCTCGTTAATGTTTGCTCGGGCGTCCACGCTGCCCCACACTTTGCCGCTACAGAGCCTCAGATGCCCCCCGGCGGCTCGGCGAGAGATTAGCTAGGTCGTGATGAATGACCCTCGTAGCTCCGGCGCGAGCCCCCGGGATTCGTGGCCATGAATTATTAAAGCGGCGTCATAAATAACTCACCGTAATGAGGGGTGCTTACTCGCTGCAGGCGGCGGTGGAGGGAGGAGAAGGGAACAGAGGGAGAGCAGAGGATGGGAGCAGGATGATGGAGGGAGCTGGAGGTTTGACCTTGGACTGGCGACGCTCGGCCGAAGCGCTCAGGCTTGTAAAAGCAGAGCGGAGGGAGAGTTTCCATCAGCGTGGACGAGATTCCTCCAAGTGTCCCCCCTGGAAAATGAAATAACGCTGTCCATGTCTACATTTAGAGCTCAGGTTACCACCTTGAACCCCCACAAAATGCATTTCCCTCGCTGCTCGGCACATTTCTAGAAAGATGTTCCACCATCAGCTGGATGT
>NW_007578215.1:59943-62539 GCF_000690725.1 Stegastes partitus
GTTTTGTCTCCACATACTATAGATATAAGTGTAGAAAGATGTTTCACCGTGCTGGATGTATCTTCCTCCATTTTTGAGCCATGCTGTATTTTTTTGATCTACTTTCTCTAATATGTTATCTCAGAAACCTCCTCAGAGTATTACAGGACAGATGTTCACCTTGGTTACCTCTCTGGCCGTTTCTTTGCTCCTGTCACATTTCTCCTCACTGTGGCTCATTTTTCTTTACAACACTTGCAGCTCTGTGGACTCAGACTGAAGAAGGACAGAGATCTCAGAGATGTCTTCTGTGTGGTATTAAACACAAAGCTAGGCTGAGGCTAGCCGTACGTAGCCGCAGCGCCGCTCGCTTCAGGTGTCGAAAAACAAGCAGCAGCTCGAATTGAAAACAGCGCAGAGTTCAAAGACGTCCATCAGGCTTTGGATTCACTCTGCTTCCTTCAACAAGTTAGCCGTCAACAATCCGAGGCTGGTTTGTGTGTAATTACCCCGAGCGAGCGGCGCTTTGATGATGCCGTTTGATGATGACTGATGGTGATGATGATGATGATAATCCGTCTTTGAAGCGTTAGACCAGTTTTCTGATTGATGACCTTTAAAACGTGGCACCCGTCGGGGAAAGCAGCCCTGTATTCCTGCTCAGGATCAGACTCGGGGCTCGTGGGGGCAAATCTGTACGTGGAAAAATAAAACTACTCCATTTATCGCTTCATTGCATTTATCCTCAGCTTTTCTGCTGCTTGACACAGACAGAACAGTCACTTGTTTTATCAATTTCAAATCTACAAGAGAAATCTGTGTCATAGAACTTTTTTTTTGTGTAAATTTTCCTGCTCCTGTCACATTTTTACTCACTGTGGGGTAATTATCCACTGCAATATAAAGTCCTGCACCTCCATGGAAACAGAACAACCATCACTAGAAGGAGAAATAACTCAGAAACGTAGCATGACAGTTAAAACACGCAGATGACTATTTATTTTATAGACAACAAGTGCACTGTTTAACTTTTTTGCATCTTGGAAATGCCCTAAATTCAATGTTAGATGATCTTTAGTCTTATTTCGTTGCAGATTTGCACATTAGCAGGAATAACACGGATGTTAAAGCAGCGTTCTGTTTATTCAAGCGTGAAAATGTAATAAAAAATATAGTTTTTAAGGATAATTCTGATGTATGAATGGACATATTTCAGCCACAGAAAGGAAGATGTTGACCATGACCTGGTTCTCTGTCCAAACCTGCCGCAAGCTGTTTCTTCCTTTTGAATCAGTGCTACAAAGCTCTGCTTAACGAGTGCACAGTCAGATTTGAATGACTTCTCCAGCTTTACGCCATGTGAGAATGGTTCCACATTGCTTTTTTAGGTTTTCTTTTTTAATCATTTTTCACTTTTGACGCAGATGCAAAAGTACAAAATACCACAGTGTCGTATGTTTTTCCAAACATACCAACCATATCAGATCTTTGGTTTTTTTTGCTTATCTGCTGCTTTTCCAGCCTCTGGTCTCCTAGAAAACACTGTCACATAATTCATCGTCAGTATAAATGAGATTAGCGTGGCTGAAAGTGAGTCTAACTCCGAGCTCACCTGTGGGGGAGTCGGTTTCACTCCTGTGGAAGTGGTTTGTTTGCTCCGACCTTTAGATAAGCGGCGGTGCGACGAAGGCCGTACTGTAAATACTGCGCCGTCTGCCTGCACGGCCAGTTACATCACATCATACATTTGCAGCAATTAACTGGACTCTGCTAATTAACACAGAAGAGCACCGGGCTTTTAAATGTCATTATATGCTGAAGCGTTTGGGTTTCGCCTGTTTGGGAACAATGAAAACAGCCGTCGTTTGAAAGCGTCAGACGGACCTGCGGAGCTCGTCGATGCTCATGAAATCAGCTTTATTTATGCCTCTGGACACATAATGAACTGTCAAACCTCGGATGCGGAGAGCACATTTGCAGTTTGATGCATGCAGTAATTCTGCTGACAGACTGCTGATATTCAAACATCATCAGTGCTGCATAATTTCACTTTTCTCTGTCAGAGGAGTGAGTTATGAAAACCTTGATTTCCTGTGTTATTGTCGTCGGGCTGATTGCTGCTCCGGTAACTGCGCTGCTGTCAGATTACTCGTCTGACTGAGCTGCTGCTTCGAAAATAAAACCTTTTATTGTTGTTTTTGCAAAAATTCAAACCTCTTGTAGACTTAAAGGTCCAGTGTAGGAACAGCTTCATTCAGTCTCAAAGATCAGGATCAAGGTGTTTTTAACTAACCTAAACCCAGTTCTTTGTTTATATCCACTGATGTTTGATAATAACCAGGTAACCAGCATTAACAGTGAATAATCAACCACTGGGATATAAAAATGCTGTCCTAGTTGATTCCAGCTTGTCATTAAGGGTCACATAAGTCTTTTGTCGTGGTGCCCGTTGCTACCTCAACCTCCTCAATGCCCTAGTCAGTCAGTCAGTAGGATTTACAGGGTCTTTTGGCAGGAATTGAATGTTTTCTTTCGTTGTAATCACTTCAAAATAAGAGTAGTATTTTGTTTACTGGGCTGCAAGGTGGCACAGTTGGTAGCACTGTTGCCTCGCAGC
>NW_007578215.1:62814-113749 GCF_000690725.1 Stegastes partitus
CTAGAGAGGATTAAGCGGTGTATAGATGATGGATAATGGATGGATTTTGTTTACTGTAGAACGAGCCCTTCTTTGTGTTGTTTTTGCTAAATTCAAACTTACAGGCTCAGTGTAGAAATCTCTTTCAGGCATTTTTTGACCGATTGAAACTGTCATAACCTGGAGCATTCTCAATTGACAACCGTCCACTAGTATGTATACATGCTGTCCTAGTCGATGCCAGTTACTCTTTAAAACACGTGAGCTCTTGTCGGACGTCATGAAGTGTCGTATAAGTCTCTGTCATGGTGCCTCTTTACTTGCTAAACTCCCACAATGCTCTCTGCTCAACAACATGAGCTTCCTCTAGTCTGAGTGACGCCTCCTCTGGTCTCGACAGCGTTAAACAGTGAGAGGCTCCACCTGGTGGAACAACCAGGTACTACAGCTGATGTACAACACATTTTGTTAACATGTATGTGGAGCATACAGGTTTTCCTCATCTTTTGGAGCTCGTGGAGCCTCAGTACATCCAACCATCTAACACTACATTTCAGACAGTGTCCTTCTGAAGTTTCACAAGGACAATGGTATCGGGTTGGGACCAGCAGATAGTAAATACTGAATGACTCTGATCGGATCGGGGCCAGAAAACTCAGTGGTGTTCACGACCTCTTAGTTAAGATGCATCCCAACTGCATTTCTATTTTGACAACATCTTGGGCTTTGGAGAACATTTAGCAACATTTTTCACCATTTTTCTGCCATTTTATATAACAAACAACACATCAGTTATTCAAGAAAATAACCAACCGATTAATATGAAAGTCAGCCTATCAAATGACTCGGGGACAACAATCTAGGCTGGGATGTGAGATTGGCTCACTGTATAGGATTTAAAGCGGCCTTTTAGCAGAAATTGAATGTTTTAATTAGTGTTTAATCACTAGAGGGCGGCGATAGTGCTCGTACTTAACGTACAAAGAGAGCGGATCGAAGTTTGTTCAGGTTTAATGGCAAAAAAATGCACCAAAATGGCACCTTAAATTCAAAATGGTGGCCATCCTGTTTGACTTTGGGTATGACTCCGAGGATGCATCGACGGACTAAACTTGGTACATGTCAGTGAAATCTGATGTCTTTTCTTTGGTGTGTGCACAGTTTACTGCACCTTCAACCCCTTTAATGATAATAATGAGGTCCTACAGATGCAGGAGGGCCTCTGCGCTGCTCGAGCCCAATGAGCAGCCTGACATTTATCCTGATTAATGATCACGTCGAGGCAAACAGACCATCTCAAAGGTCACAAGCTGTAAAGGCCAGAAATCTGAGTCCATTTAGGTCCATCAGCCGACACGTTTCCTCCCCGAGCGTCCTCGAGTTTCCCTCTGACCTGCTCACCTGCTGGGATTTACGTAAGCCTCCGCTGGGATTAGATAATAACAATGTCCTTCTGTCTCCCCGTTTGACCTCAGAGGTCGTTCAGATCGTTTGCAAACGACGACCGCCATGTCATGGCCAAGCACGCCAGCGTTTATCCAGCACCGGAGGAGCTGGAGGCCGTCCAGACGCTGGTGTCCACCGTGGAGGGAGCCCTGAAGAAGGTCTCCGACTGGATGGACGGCCTCAACAAACCCTCAGGGAAGACGTCCGCCGCCAACGAAGCTGCAGACAACACAAAGGAAGAAGACGCTGCCGAGACAAAGTACGTCTAGCTACTTGTTTTTATGTTTCATATCTTGTTTTTATTGGGGTGCAGCAGATTCATTACGCATAAAACCTGACAAATCTGACAGAAGGTCCGACCAGACCTCCATCAGAACCAGTAGAACAGTAACTTTAGTTTATTTAATGAAGCCAAGCAGAGTTTAACCTTCATACTACGAATGTTTTCACAGTTATAGGCCCTTAAAATACACAAATTTCTCATTTTTTAATGGATTTTTTCCCGTCATTTCTGAGCCTCAGAACTTCATCAGTCCAGCAGACAGACACATGACATGTTAGGATTAAGAATACATCTGAGTTCTGGTAGAAACTGACACCAGATCAGTTGCTTAAAGCAAGCTATAGCTGAGAGGCTGATCTTCTCGCTTTGTGTTGCTTCCTTCCTTTTCTCTGGCTTCAAGTCATTTTGGACAGTTTTTGTGTCATTTTGAACAAGTTTCAAGAGACTTTGGAAAAGTTTGAAATTGTTTAGGATGAGTTGTGAGTTATTTTGGAGAAGTTTCAAGATATTTCCAACAAGTCTTGAATCTTTTTGGACACGATTTAAGTCATTTTTTTCATTTTGGACAAATTTGGAACAGATTTTTAAGACATTTTGGACACATTTTGAATTGTTTAGAGCAGGGTTTGAGTAATTTTGGACACATTGTTTTGCCATTTCAACAAATTACAAGACATTTTGGGCAAGTTTTGAATGATCATGGACATTGTTTGAGTCGCTTCATCAGTACAGCAGACAGACACATGGCATTTTAGAATGAAGAACACATCTGAGAAAATGAACAGAAACTTGATGTTTTCTTCAGACTGTGACTCCTGGATGGATGTAAAACTGATCTGGTGTCAGTTTCTACCAGAACTCAAATGTGTTTCTCATCCTAACATGTCATGTGTCTGTCTGCTGGACTGATGAAATTCTGAGGCTCAGAAATGATGGAAAATGTCCAATAAAAAGTGATAAATCTGGATCTTTGAGGGCCTGTAGCTCTGAAAATATTCACAGTTTTAATGTAAAACTTCATTAAATACACTAAAGTGTAGATAAAACACAGCTGATGGTGAGGAGGTCGGGGGGAACCTCTGATTAATTGTTCCTGGACCGATCCGGTGTTTAATGACAGTCCAGTTCTACATTGGACTGCTTCATGTTTTCGCTGTGAACGATGAAGCGGATTTATCGCTTGTTCTGGTTTATTTTCGGCCGTTTGCTCCGCTCACCTCCTGATCGTTTCCCTCATAAACCCGCTCCGTCGTAGATCTTCTTCGGGGGCCGAGGTGTGATGATTGGATGATTAAACTCGCTCGACAAAGACTCGTAAATTCTCTGCGTTTGGCTTAAAGCCCGAACATCGGCGCAGGTTCTGCATCAGCAAAGCGTTCCCGGGCAGATATAGTGCCGAAGCAGGTTTCTGCAAATAGAAGAGCGGGAGGAAAATCTGCTGGATCAAATTATTTCTTATCCAGAATGTATTTACGGCTCCAACACCTGAGTGAACAAACCAGGCTGCGTGATCTTAAACCTCTGAGCTCTGAGGAGTTTCTGGGCATTTTAAAGAATCTTTTATTTGTTCCCATCGTATGTTTCTCTGCAATATAAAGTCCTGCATCTCAGTGGAAACAGAATGAAGCAGGACAAAGAACTCAGAAATGTCTGTTGTGCAATATAAGATAGTCAGAACAGCATAAATCATAAAACCAGAAAGAAAAAACTTGAATGAATATTTTGATTATTTATTCTACAAAAGTTTTGAAAAATGGTATAAATGTGTCCAACATTTTGTTAAAGAGCCTTCCAATGTTATCAGTGAACTAAAAATGCGGTTCCACATGCTGCAGACATTTAACTATTTCTTTTTTCAACTTATTTCCATGCTTGTCGTCTGCAGTTCAATGATAATAATAATAATAATGATAATTGATCAGATTTATACAGCGCTTTTCTAGACACTCAAAGACGCTTTACACTGTCAATTATTCATTCACACACATTCATTCTGGTGGTGGTAGCTACGACTGTAGCCACAGCTGCCCTGGGGCAGACTGACAGAGGCGTGGCTGCCATTCTGCCCCTCCGAGCACCACCTCAAACAATCCATTCATACGCATTCACACCAGGCAAGGACACAACGACCATGAAACAGGTTACAGGGCGGAATCGAACTGCCGACCTTCCGATCATCGACCGACTCGCTCTACCACCTGAGCCACACAGTTCAACCGAGGAGCTTCTAAATTTTTGTCATGCAACCGTTAGTTACAGCAGAGTCACTGATGGCTTCACTTTTGGGCCTCAAGTTGTCAACTTTTTTGTTTTTTACAGAATCTAACTACAGTAAACAACCTATTTTTGGCGGTTTTTTTTTCTTTTTTTTAAAGCGAGACATATAGAATAAAGTGAACTTATTTAACCATGTAAAGGCTCATCACACCAGCTGAAACTTTTCTGTCTGTTTTTTCCGTACTTCCAGCTCTGATAGCTGATAATTAACTTATTTTTAGCCATTTTTGTAAAGTGGTTTTTGCAACCTGTCAGCAGAATGAAAAAATAAATACATTTTTGTTTTTGGGGTCCATGTATGTTCTGTTTAAAATTATGTTTTAAACACTTTAATGCAGATATTTGCCTCTAAAAGTCAGAGCAGGTTGAACATCGCTAAAAGTAGGCGATGAAAATATGTGAAAATATCTGCAGTTGTAGCTCAGATGTGTTTAAAACAAGACAGATGATTCAGGTTTATAATAATAAATAAATCAACGAGAGAAAATGAAATTAAAATTCAAGTAAAATCAGCAAAAGCTTTCAGATGAAAGTAGGTTTTACTGCAGAGCGTCTCCTGGTTTCTGCCTAAAGTGTTTTTCTAACAAACTCCTGCTCACTAAACAGTTGAATCAGGTTTTTATTCACTGAATTGGGTTTTTAAATGCTAATTTTATGGCTTTTCTGTTTTCTTTTCTGCAGCCTGTTGAAGGACTTTGTGAAAATAAAGTTTATTATTGTTGTAAAGTTTTAGCTCAGATGAGTTTAAAGGAAGAAACACATTGCAGAAATGATTCAGGTTTAAATAATAAAGAAAATAACTAACTGCTAATAAAAACTCAAGGCTCCTCATGAAGCTCTTGATTTTACTTGACTTTAAATTCCTTTTGAACTGTCGTTTTTTTCTCTTTTCTTTTTGTTTTAACCTTTTCAACACCATCTTTGCATGCTGACAGCCTGCTTAAATCTGGTTTTTATGCCTAATATGTGATCATTTTATGTTTTTTCTGTGTTACTCTGCAGCCTTTTGTGATAAAAGAGTTTAATACTGTTCTAAACAACCCACAGCAGCTCAGCCAGAGCCGCTCACAGGCTGCAGATTGTGTGTTTTCGGCCTGTCTAAACCTTCCCTGGCTGTCCTCCATGTCCCTCCGTCAGGCCCGGTGCTGCCTCGGTGCTGTGCGGGGTGACGCGTGTCGGCCTGGTGGCCAAGGGCCTGCTGATCAAAGGCGACATGGACCTGGAGCTGGTTCTGATGTGCAGGGAGAAGCCCACCAAACTACTGCTGTACACCGTCAGCGCCAACCTGCCGCTGCAGATCCAGGTAGGACAACCGAGTCACTCTACATCCAAAACGAGGCTTTAAACACGGCGAGGCGAGCTTCACGGCGGAAAAACACTCGTCCGCCGAGGACGAGCAGAAGTTGTTGATGTGCGATGAAAGCTCAGGAGTTTGTGCGGTGACATTGAGACGAGCCGACACCCCGAGGAGCCGCGACATGATGGAAATAATAAGAATAAAATAGTCAGAGCAGCAGCTCCGACTCCTGCAGCAGATGCCAGAATATATAAACAGCAGCTTATACGCATACAAGCAGCACAGCGTTGGTCGAATGCATCAAGAGTTGAGCTTTTCAGAGTCCAGAACACACACTGTGATGCTTTCAGTGCAGAAAACTAATCAGTCTCACAGGAATCAGAAATTGATTGTATTAAATTATATATCTGAATTTTTTTAAAGTCTGAATTCAGCTCATCAAAAGTTCCAATAACGTATTTTCACTTTCGTTGAAACTGAACAACTTTCAAAATTTTCAGAATCTGGTGAGACCGATTAGCTTCCGTAGAAAACACCGTATTTTCAAAATTTAAAAAAAAAAGAAGCCATAAAGAAAACATTTGATTCTGTCAGATGTCGTTAAAAGAGCTGAAGATGTTGCTCATCACGTTTGGAGATGAGAAAGTTTTGCTGTGAAGGCAAACTACAGATTTTTAATGAAATAGATTATATACGTATCATCTGTAAGTCCAGTTACATACTGCGTCATGTTTGGATCAAAGTTGACTTGTTTGTGATTTGCAACCTAAAACTAAGTTCTGTAAAATATTATGTCTGCGTTTTGAGAATTTCTCACGTTTTCACCCTAAAAAAAGTCCAATTCTACTGATGTTAGAGCCTCAAAAGATGGAGGTGTGTCAGAAAAGTTCCAGGATTGGTGTCATAAAAGATAGATTTCAAACCCAAACTGTAAACTACGAGACCATCAACCAGCTCGTCTACAAAGAGATCCTGCAGCGTTTGCTTCGTCCAGAGTTGTGGCAGGACCAGTCGTGGCTGCTTCACCATGACAACGCGCCTGCTCACGACACCCTGAGCATCCCACAGTTCCTGGTCGAGAATAACATCTCCGTGATGGAGCAACCTCCCTACTCACCCCACCTGGCTCCGTGGGGTTGTTTCCTCTTCCCCAAACTCAAAGGGGTCATCAAGGGGACCCGTTTAGAAGACGTGGACGACACCAAGATGGCTGTGACGACGGAGCTGCGGAGGATCCTGGAAGAATCCTTCCAGGACTGTATGGTGGCGTGTCAGTGAAGGCTGGGGAAGTGTGTTGGACTCCAGGGGGATTACTGCGAGGGGAAAACTTGTAATTTGTATTTGAAATATATCTTTTGTGACTCCAGTCCTGCAACTTATCTGACACACCTCGTATGGGTCCATCCATATATGTACACTTACAGGAAGTTTATGGGCCTTAATACCACCACAAAATATTAATTCTTGTCAATTTTGGGTCATTTTGGACAATCCTTATCTTATTTTGAGCAAATCTTTGGTGAGTCTGGATGATTCTGTGTCATCCTGGACAAACATTTAGTCATTTTGGCCAAATTGTGAGCCGTCTTGGACAGATTTCTTGCCAAAATACTGCTGGAAACTCTTCTGTCTGTGTCCTCACCACATTTCAAGATTGTTGGAGTTAAATTTCTGGAGGCATTGGAGACTTAAAGTGGTTTTCTGGGTGAAACATTTCTTTGAGGGTGAAAATAGGGAAAATTTCAGGTGTGAAAACATATAAAATTGTAAAAATTCAGCCAAAATATGTGACAGAATTTAGTTTTTAGTCCCAAATACCAGATAAAAATGACACTGCTGTCAGTGAGCTCGCGGGCTTGTTGTTGTCGTATCTGATTGAAACAACAAAGAAAAGCCGAGTGAGTCCCGGCGGTCCGAAGCGTGGGGGGAAATACTCCACCTCAGACAAATCAAGTGTGGTCTCATCAGCAGCAGCACATCAGCTCCACTTCACATCACCTCCTCTCCTGCCAACTAAAAACACTCCTTTCATCTGCGTTAAAAGAAGAAGAAACACCTCGGCCCTCTCCACGGCGTCTCGGCTCCATTCAGGCTGCAGCTTTGTGCTGGTAATGACTTTAAAACAGCTCAACCCAGCGCTGAATTCATTAGGACGCCGGGAAACATCGCTACCGCAGGATCTAATGCATGCAGTATCTGTACTCCTATCAATAGTACCCTCCAGACTACTAACACTGTCATTCACTGCAGTTTAATTAATGCATTTTCTGTTTGATACACTGGACTTTGTTTGGATTCTAATTTTTCTATTGACACGTACTACGGCAAAAAAAAAAAAGAAGAAAAAGAAACACATTAAATTCTCTAAATTCAGCCCAAGTGTTTGACAGACTCCTAAATGGCTCCTAAATAACAAATACGTCACTATTTTGTAAAAATACATAAAAACTGGAACCTTAAATTGATGTTAGAGCCTCAACAGTTGGTGAAATGTCGACCAAAGACTGTATTTTAGTAGAAACATGGATCCATCCATATATAGACACTTAGAGGAACTTTCTAGGGCCATAATAGCACTCTTAGCTGAAATATTAAACTTTTTTCCCCCCCATTTTTAAGGGCTACTAATGAAAGATGTGGCCCAAATTACTCAAAAAATGTCTAAGAACTTAGAATTAGTCCAAATTGACCCACAAATGCCCAAAAATGACACACAAAAAAATGTCCAAAACAACTTAAATTCCATCCAAATTGATCCGAAATTGTCCAAATGGAATAATATTAGCATCGCTGTGCATCAAAATGTCTAAAAACTGGAACCTTGTCTTGTCAAACCTTCCCCACATCAGATTCTACTGATGTTAGAGCCTCAGCAGTTGATGAAATGTCGACCAAAGATTGTATTTTAGTAGAAATATGGATCCATCCATAGATAGACACTTAGAGAAACTTTCTGGGAACACAGTACCAACCGTTATGCTTTTTTTTTTTAAGGTCGAATAGTTAAATTTGTTCTTTGCTGGAGCCGTTTGATCATCTAGATCTGTGTCCTCACCAACTTTTATAGCTGGAGTTATATTTATATTGGGATTTATATTTTACGGAATTTTGAACCTTCAAAATGGCTTCCTGCTTAAGATGTTTTGGGGTTGTTGTTTTTTTCTTTGAGAGTGAAAATAGAAAAATTCCAGCTCTGTCAACATCGGAAATTCTCAAAATTCTGGCAAAAGATATTTCACAAAACATAATTTTGGATCCCAAAATCCCACCTTCATTTGAAATGTTGCCTTTTTTTTTTCATTTAAAGTGCCAATAATTAAAAACTTTGGCCTCTTTTGGAGCCTTTCAATCATTTAGATCTACTGTCTGCATTGTCACCAAAGCAGGAGTTAGACTTCTGGAGATATTAAACTCTGAAAATACCAAAAATTCTCACTCATGAAATTCTCTAAATGCTGCCTAAATATCTTACAGACGTTAGTTTTTGTCGATAAATAATAAGAAGTGAACCTGGAACTAAATCTGAAAAATTCATCTTGCTCATTTTCAGACATTATTTTTGGTTTTGAGGTTTTTTGTGTTGTGTATTTGTATTTTTTCTTTTTGCCTTTATGATACTTTAATAAGCACATTATTCAGATGTGTTATGAGAAATGTGAGCAGGAAAAGCTTAACAAAAGCAACAATTCTACAAAGATTTAACTCGAAACGTGTAAAAGTTGTGCATGAATCCGGCCTGTTGCCTCTCAGGGTTTCTATTTTAACTACATTTGTCAGCTGTTTTCTGACTCAAATAGCTTTTCGACAGAGCAGCAGGTAGCATCCACTCAGGCTTTATTTTACACCTGAAGCCCAGACTGAGGTATAATGTTACCTCTACGCTCCAACAACCCTGAGGTGAGTTTTAACATCCCGCCTCAAAGTCTGAGTTAAATAAATAATCTCACCAGAGGATCGTCTTCTTCACGTGGGTCTCCGGCTAATGCTACCTCAGCGTGCATCCCGCGGCCCTCGTCTCCGTTAATTACCTGCCGTAGCCGCCGTTCGTGCTTCATCATCAAGGGAGGAAGCCGTTTGAAGCTCTCATTTCCTGGGCCAAGCCGGCAGAGATTGACAGGCGGCGGGGTGATGGATGGGGTCATTTCTCGCCGAGACGAGATAGAGAGGATTGCACTTGAAAACATGCCACTGAAGGTAGCGCGGATCTGGAGGAGAAAAAAAACAAGATAGTTTGGCATGCTGGGAATTGGCTGGCAATAACAACAGGGGTGTAGACTGGATGAAATGAGGAGGAAAGCTGCATGTAAACACCACTGTTTGGGCCTTTTTTGCTGCTTTCATCGGACTGTTCAGTGCTGAGAGCAAAAAAATAATGCTGTGTTTTGGAGTTTTCTTTTTCTCTTTTTCACAATTATTTCTCACGGCACCTGTATGCAAACCCATAGATGATGAAACAAAACCCACTACTCAGTCTCAATAACAGTGGCACAAACAAAAAAGTCTCATCAACATTAAGACCTGCAACATAATGACTCATATACCTCACTAATCCATCAGTGCAACAACAGAGTGATGCCATGTCCTTCTCTTTTTTTTTTTTTTTAACAAATTCACTCATTAGTCTCTAATCCTGTCTGTTTTGGGGTTTTTTCCGGTGGTTATTAATAATGTAGGATCAATGAAAGCCAAGTTTCTAATTAAAATCCTGCCAGGAAAGGCAGCAATTGTGCCAAATGAGCTCCTTGAAACGCTTTAAACCCATGAAACCAAGCTGCAAATTCCAGGGCTGAAAACTGAAGCCAAGGCTGAAGTGCCAAAAACTGCAGTTCTGCAAACGCTCCACTAGAGGCTGCTCCAAAAGTCATAGACGTCCATGTTAAAATGTCAAAGTTTACAGCAGGAAGAAAGTTGTTTATAGGCTGGTTCAAAAGCCTAGTTGGGTGTCTGTTGCTAAGTTACCTTTTTGTGGCAAATGTACAGGGGATGAGTTTTAAAATGACTCCCACGTTTGAACTACATTAAGTATTTGTACCGCTGCCTCAGCTTCATCCACCTCTTTGCTTATCCTTGGATTAGTCTAGAGTTAGTTAAATACACCGCCAGTTTCTCCTGGTTGAGTTGTGGTTACTGGTGATGAGTGGAAGTGACTGAGCAGGAATTCGGTCAGAATTACAACAGACCGACTGCTGTTTGGTTTATAGTGCAGCCAAACAGAAATTCTGTCTCTTTATTAAGGATGCCAAACAGCCAACTTCGTATTTGACTACTTCACAATAAAAGCTACATGCCTACCTGCCTACGTACCCCCCTACATGTGTAGCTGCCGAGGCATGTACCTACATCAAAATTACTTCCAGTCTTTTTAACCACCTATTTAGCTACCTACTTTCCATCTACATATCTGTTTATCTGTTTAGCTGCCTGCCTACCTACCTTCCAAACTAAGTTACTTATCAAGCTACCTCAGCACCTACATACCTACCTGTCCTGCCTACTTACTTTAGGTACTGTCTACCCACCAACTTACTTACCTAGGTATGTACCCAGTTATTATTTTACCTACTTACCTACCTACCATCCCATCTGCCAACCTGTCCACCTACCTACCTACCCACCATCCCATCTGCTTGCCTGTGTATCTACCTACCTAACCGCCTACCAACCAACCTACCTACCTACCTAGCTATCTTTGTGTCTACCTACCTACTGTCCCATCTGCTTACCTGCATATCTACTTAGCTACCTACCTTTGTATCTACCTACCTAACTGCCTACCTACCTACCATCCCATCTGCCAACCTGTCCACCTACCTACCTACCATCCCATCTGCTTGCCTGTGAATCTACCTACCTAACCGCCAACCAACCAACCAACTTACCTATCGAGCTACCTTTGTACCTACCTACCTACCTACCTACCTACCTACCTACCTACCTACTGTCCCATCTGCCTACCTGCCCATCTACTTAGATATCTAAGCACCCACCCACCTACCTACATCCCTACATACCTAGTTACATACCCAGTTATCTTGGTATCTCCCTACTGTCCCATCAGCCTACCCATCCATCTACTTAGCTACCCAACCACCCACCCACCCATCTACCTCCCTATCTATCTAGTTACGTACCCAGTTACCTACCTACCTACCTACCTACCTACATACCTACCTACCTACCTACCTACCTACCAACCTACCCATTTATCCCACAAATAGGTTTAATTAAGTCTCATATCTCTAAACGGCATCAGAAAACAGCGAAATAAACACAATAAACAAACTCGAAGTATAACCAGACTGTGTTATCGTGCTAATGGAATTCATTTTGTGGAGTATTTACAGCAAATTAAAACAAGATCAATAAACTTCTTATTAGAATATGATGAACTGGAAAATTAAGAGTAGCAGCCTGTTTCAGAGAACAGTATGAGCCTCTCTGCGACTTAATCAACTGTATTTATGTGCATATCTTTTATATTATTCTCTCTGTATGACTGTTAAAGTGATTTTACACATTAGAGGACCTTGTTGAGTGAGCCTCATTCTTTACAGCCAGTGTTGTGATATTTTTAATTAATCGCGCAGCCCTGCCTTGCAGACAATGACGGACGACAAATACGAAGTGCGGTCGAGCGTTCCCGAGGCAGCCATCCAGGTGTGCAGCACCAAAGACCCTCAACTCACCCTGAAGATCATCTTATCCTCCTTAGCCATGAGGGAGGATCATGGCACCACAGAAGAAGAAGGTACCGACTCCTCCTCCCCTACTTGCCAAGTTTCTATTTGACTTTCACATGACAACAGAAGGCTGAAAAGGGGAACGTAGAGTTAGAAAAGTGCTGCGAAACCCGATCCAAAAAGTGGGAGGCAGTGTGGGGAGCAAATTGTGCAGGATGATACATGGAGAGGGCTGAAAGCTGAGAGGAGAACAGGGCAAAAAGGAGAAGGGATGATATGGATCTGGGTCAAGTGTGGTGGAAATAGCAGATGGCCGGGGAAGGATGATTTCCGCAGGGGGAAGTGTTGGGTTGGGATTGACGAAAAAGGAGACGCCTGTCTCAGGTGTCCGCTCGTATCATCCTGCAACTCCGAGAAGATTCAGTTGTTGTTCTTGGACAGATGCATTAAAAACAGACATTCCAGCAAAGTAATACCTCACAAACAACTCGGTTAACTTGCCCCCCGTCAGGTGTCTGTACTGTAAGTCAAGAGCTGACGTTTGCCGTTGGTGGTTTCACTTTGTTTGTTTTCCCCCCTAACAAATTAAAAATGAATAAAAGTCGAGTCGGGAACTGAAGAGCTGCCATTACAGAGCAGCGAGTCCCGTTGTGGTTTCCGCTCCCACTGGGAAAGATTGAGTCAAGCCTTCACAAAAGGTAGAAAAATGGATTCTGCCGAGCGGGAGAGAAGCTGCTCCGATGCACAGCTGTTGAGCGCAGAGTCACAACAAAGGGAGTCATTTTTCCTTCAGGTTCAACATCCTGTCAGCACAAACCAGGACACCGTTCTGTGTTTTTTCCTTTGTTCTCTTGTCTCGCTCGGGCTCGTTAGACGTTGTGAAATCCCGTAAACAAGATCGTCCCTCTAAGTCTCAGTTAGCAAGAGCAGGAGAAACTGTCCTGACAGGGTTTTGTACGCTCATAATTAGAATAAAATGATCTAAATAGACGACGACGGGGGAGTTCCCTTGGAGAAACACCTCGTTTAATGTAGCTCTGTGTTGCCTGGTCTGGGTTTCAGCAGCATTTTTCCACACTGCTATCGAATCTCCAACTGAATCTTTTTATTAGCGACTTACAAAAAAAGGTTTGAGCCCAGCGTTTCTTCAACCAGCTGAAATTATAAATGTGAAGTCAAACATTTAACTTGCCTCGTAGCTTAGCGAGCCCATATTCAGCTTTTTGTGTTCTTCCCTTTCCTTTAGCGTGTTGTATCGCTGCTTTTTGTGCATGTAAACGTTCAAAGTCGATGCCAAAGACAGTTATATCTCCCTGAAACACCTTCTTTAAAGTCCAGGCTTTTCCGTGAACAGCTTTGGAACGATACGGTTCATGTCCGCAGGATCCGTCATTTCTACACCGCACAATTAATGTCTGTTTAAACAGCCGTGTGGCGCATTTCGGTAGCGCTGCGCTGCGTTTCATTTGCATAAATTTGCAGTCTGGGCTGCTTCATGCAAGTCAGGAGCTTCTGGAAATGTGAAAACAAGCAGAATCGTGAGCTCGTAGGGTATCATTTATCATCTGTTTGTTCACTTCATGCCCGTGCGTCTTTGTTGTCGGGGAAACTACTTTGTGTTAGTGGAGTAACTTTCAATTAGCTCAGTGTGTTTGTGTAAAGGTTGCATGAGGTAGAAGGCTTTTTGTCTTTGGAAACTTTGACTCTTTCTTCATTTCTTGCATGGTGTGGACAGACGGTTAAACTAGTATGTATACTGATCAATGATAGGATTTCTGTCTGTTTGGTATTAAAGCTGGTACATTCTCCTTTGAGAATCTTGACAAACTTTACTATTCTACAGATTTTATACGATCTTGATCGTTGACTAGATCTTGTCTCGACTTTCATGGCTCCTCCTTTAACTGCCAGCTCTTAATGAAATTTCAGAAAGTGGAAATTGCAATCTGGAAGTGCTTTGATATCTTTTTATAGCCCTCCTCCTGTTTGTAGGCATTAATTAGCTTCATTTTCAGACCCCAGGGTTGTTAAGTGGTACCACAAGGTCTGAAGAGTCAGAGGATTTATCAGTTTAGGTTTAACAAGTTAATGCAGGTTTGGAACGAACTTTTGTTGTTTTTTACATACATGAAATACAAAGTTCAACATTTAAAGAAGGGCACTTTGATGTCTGTTGTTTGTGTATTTACATCTTTACACCTGAAAAATCAACTAAATGTCCAGACAGCTGTATACTTTTATAATTATTTCTTCCTAAACATTGATCATAAAAATCAGAAATACGACCAAATCTTTGCTTAGAATCCTTTAACTGAAGTAAAACCAGCCTTTAAATCTTTAGCTGTTTGTCTCATGTTCAGGCTGTAGCTGCAGGTTATTAATTAACGAGGTGTTTCTTCCTTGTTTGGAAACTAAAGGTGACACGTGGGGTTTTCCTGAGCCAAACAAAGCATATTTTAACTGATCTGTATCTGTACAAACCTAATTCGATCCTTTGTTTAAGTCATAAAGGGAGGACACAATTAGTAGCAGGAAGTCTGGGAGGCAAATTTCAGCAGCGTTTCCAGTTCATAATTAATGAGTTGATAACATAAACTGAGCACCATGGATATATGCCCTGTGCTGCTGTTTCAGTCAGCAAATACATGTTTTGACTGCAAAGGTGGCGCTATTGCACACACGAACACTGTCCTAGTCTATCCTGGTTTGATTTAAACCTATTAGTGGTCATTAAGCATCACAGAAGTCTTTGTCATGGTGCCCGTTGCTCGCTAAAAGTTCAACACTGATAGATGTTATTAGTACTGTTGAAACCCAGCCCAATCGGTGCTGCCTGATGAGGGCTCTTCAGGGATGTTGAATGTGCTGAGTGATCCATACTGGTCTAACTGGTTCCCCCAGCTTTTTGTACCTCCTGTCGCTTGGGTCTGCTCACTAACTGTTGGTTTTCTTGTTGTAGCTTGGAATTTTAGTCAACAAATACATGATTTGGCCACAAAGTTACACATAACAACTCTGTGCTAGTTGATCCAGACTTGTCTAAAGGACATGAGCTGTGTCCACAGGTCATTAAGTGTCACAGAAGTCTTTGTCATGGTGTCCGTTGCTAGCTAAAACTGGTCTAACTGGTTCCCCCAGGTGTTTATGCCTCCTGTTGTTGGTCTGTGCTCACTAACTGTTGCTTTTGTTGTCGTAGATGCTATTTTAGTCCACAAATAAATGATTTGGCCACAAAGTTACACATAAAAACTCTGTTCTAATTTATTCCAGCTTGTGTAAAGGACACAAACTCTGTTCAGAGGCCATTAAGCATCACAGACGTCTTTTCCATGGTGTCCGTTGCTAGCTAAATCTGATCTAACTGGTTCCACCCACTGTTATTACCTCCTGTCGCTGGTCTCTGCTCACTAACTGTTGCTTTTCTTCTTGTAGCTTGGAATTTTAGTCAACAAATACATGATTTGGCCGCGAAGTTACACATAAAAACTCTGTCCTAGTTGATCCCGGCTTGTCTTAAACACATGAGCTCTGTCCAGAGGTCATTAAGCATCACGATGGTGCCCGTTGCTAGCTAAACCTGGTCTAACTGGTTCCCCCAGCTGTTTATGCCTCCTGTCGCTGGCCTCTGCTCACTGACTGTTGGTTTTGTTGCCGTAGCTCCGCAGGTCGGCTCGCTGTCTGGATTGAAACTCCTCTGCGGCTGACGAGGCGTCCCCCCCCACCCAGCAGCAGGAGACCCCCCGGGTACAAGGGGCTTCCCCAACAACCAAACCCAACCAACCCACCCACTCTCTGCCTCAGACATGCTCCTCTACCTCCCCTCCTACCCCCCCTCTCCTCTCCCCTCTGTTGACTGGACTTCTCTCTGGGTCACCATGAAATTCTGGTCCATGTCTTCAACCGAGCACACAGACCAAAAAGGACAAAAAAAAANAACAAACAACACATCAGTTATTCAAGAAAATAACCAACCGATTAATATGAAAGTCAGCCTATCAAATGACTCGGGGACAACAATCTAGGCTGGGATGTGAGATTGGCTCACTGTATAGGATTTAAAGCGGCCTTTTAGCAGAAATTGAATGTTTTAATTAGTGTTTAATCACTAGAGGGCGGCGATAGTGCTCGTACTTAACGTACAAAGAGAGCGGATCGAAGTTTGTTCAGGTTTAATGGCAAAAAAATGCACCAAAATGGCACCTTAAATTCAAAATGGTGGCCATCCTGTTTGACTTTGGGTATGACTCCGAGGATGCATCGACGGACTAAACTTGGTACATGTCAGTGAAATCTGATGTCTTTTCTTTGGTGTGTGCACAGTTTACTGCACCTTCAACCCCTTTAATGATAATAATGAGGTCCTACAGATGCAGGAGGGCCTCTGCGCTGCTCGAGCCCAATGAGCAGCCTGACATTTATCCTGATTAATGATCACGTCGAGGCAAACAGACCATCTCAAAGGTCACAAGCTGTAAAGGCCAGAAATCTGAGTCCATTTAGGTCCATCAGCCGACACGTTTCCTCCCCGAGCGTCCTCGAGTTTCCCTCTGACCTGCTCACCTGCTGGGATTTACGTAAGCCTCCGCTGGGATTAGATAATAACAATGTCCTTCTGTCTCCCCGTTTGACCTCAGAGGTCGTTCAGATCGTTTGCAAACGACGACCGCCATGTCATGGCCAAGCACGCCAGCGTTTATCCAGCACCGGAGGAGCTGGAGGCCGTCCAGACGCTGGTGTCCACCGTGGAGGGAGCCCTGAAGAAGGTCTCCGACTGGATGGACGGCCTCAACAAACCCTCAGGGAAGACGTCCGCCGCCAACGAAGCTGCAGACAACACAAAGGAAGAAGACGCTGCCGAGACAAAGTACGTCTAGCTACTTGTTTTTATGTTTCATATCTTGTTTTTATTGGGGTGCAGCAGATTCATTACGCATAAAACCTGACAAATCTGACAGAAGGTCCGACCAGACCTCCATCAGAACCAGTAGAACAGTAACTTTAGTTTATTTAATGAAGCCAAGCAGAGTTTTACCTTCATACTACGAATGTTTTCACAGTTATAGGCCCTTAAAATACACAAATTTCTCATTTTTTAATGGATTTTTTCCATCATTTCTAAGCCTCAGAACTTCATCAGTCCAGCAGACAGACACATGACATGTTAGGATTAAGAACACATCTGAGTTCTGGTAGAAACTGACACCAGATCAGTTGCTTAAAGCAAGCTATAGCTGAGAGGCTGATCTTCTCGCTTTGTGTTGCTTCCTTCCTTTTCTCTGACTTCAAGTCATTTTGGACAGTTTTTGTGTCATTTTGAACAAGTTTCAAGAGACTTTGGAAAAGTTTGAAATTGTTTAGGATGAGTTGTGAGTTATTTTGGAGAAGTTTCAAGATATTTCCAACAAGTCTTGAATCTTTTTGGACACGATTTAAGTCATTTTTTTCATTTTGGACAAATTTGGAACAGATTTTTAAGACATTTTGGACACATTTTGAATTGTTTAGAGCAGGGTTTGAGTAATTTTGGACACATTGTTTTGCCATTTCAACAAATTACAAGACATTTTGGGCAAGTTTTGAATGATCATGGACATTGTTCGAGTCGCTTCATCAGTACAGCAGACAGACACATGGCATTTTAGAATGAAGAACACATCTGAGAAAATGAACAGAAACTTGATGTTTTCTTCAGACTGTGACTCCTGGATGGATGTAAAACTGATCTGGTGTCAGTTTCTACCAGAACTCAAATGTGTTTCTCATCCTAACATGTCATGTGTCTGTCTGCTGCACTGATGAAATTCTGAGGCTCAGAAATGATGGAAAATGTCCAATAAAAAGTGATAAATCTGGATCTTTGAGGGCCTGTAGCTCTGAAAATATTCACAGTTTTAATGTAAAACTTCATTAAATACACTAAAGTGTAGATAAAACACAGCTGATGGTGAGGAGGTCGGGGGGAACCTCTGATTAATTGTTCCTGGACCGATCCGGTGTTTAATGACAGTCCAGTTCTACATTGGACTGCTTCATGTTTTCGCTGTGAACGATGAAGCGGATTTATCGCTTGTTCTGGTTTATTTTCGGCCGTTTGCTCCGCTCACCTCCTGATCGTTTCCCTCATAAACCCGCTCCGTCGTAGATCTTCTTCGGGGGCCGAGGTGTGATGATTGGATGATTAAACTCGCTCGACAAAGACTCGTAAATTCTCTGCGTTTGGCTTAAAGCCCGAACATCGGCGCAGGTTCTGCATCAGCAAAGCGTTCCCGGGCAGATATAGTGCCGAAGCAGGTTTCTGCAAATAGAAGAGCGGGAGGAAAATCTGCTGGATCAAATTATTTCTTATCCAGAATGTATTTACGGCTCCAACACCTGAGTGAACAAACCAGGCTGCGTGATCTTAAACCTCTGAGCTCTGAGGAGTTTCTGGGCATTTTAAAGAATCTTTTATTTGTTCCCATCGTATGTTTCTCTGCAATATAAAGTCCTGCACCTCAGTGGAAACAGAATGAAGCAGGACAAAGAACTCAGAAATGTCTGTTGTGCAATATAAGATAGTCAGAACAGCATAAATCATAAAACCGGGAAAAAAAACTTGAATGAATATTTTGATTATTTATTCTACAAAAGTTTTGAAAAATGGTATAAATGTGTCCAACATTTTGTTAAAGAGCCTTCCAATGTTATCAGTGAACTAAAAATGCGGTTCCACATGCTGCAGACATTTAACTATTTCTTTTTTCAACTTATTTCCATGCTTGTCGTCTGCAGTTCAATAATAATAATAATTGATCAGATTTATATAGCGCTTTTCTAGACACTCAAAGACGCTCAACACTGTCAGTTATTCATTCACACACATTCATTCTGGTGGTGGTAGCTACGACTGTAGCCACAGCTGCCCTGGGGCAGACTGACAGAGGCGTGGCTGCCATTCTGCCCCTCCGAGCACCACCTCAAACAATCCATTCATACGCATTCACACCAGGCAAGGACACAACGACCATGAAACAGGTTACAGGGCGGAATCGAACTGCCGACCTTCCGATCATCGACCGACTCGCTCTACCACCTGAGCCACACAGTTCAACCGAGGAGCTTCTAAATTTTTGTCATGCAACCGTTAGTTACAGCAGAGTCACTGATGGCTTCACTTTTGGGCCTCAAGTTGTCAACTTTTTTGTTTTTTACAGAATCTAACTACAGTAAACAACCTATTTTTGGCGGTTTTTTTTTCTTTTTTTTAAAGCGAGACATATAGAATAAAGTGAACTTATTTAACCATGTAAAGGCTCATCACACCAGCTGAAACTTTTCTGTCTGTTTTTTCCGTACTTCCAGCTCTGATAGCTGATAATTAACTTATTTTTAGCCATTTTTGTAAAGTGGTTTTTGCAACCTGTCAGCAGAATGAAAAAATAAATACATTTTTGTTTTTGGGGTCCATGTATGTTCTGTTTAAAATTATGTTTTAAACACTTTAATGCAGATATTTGCCTCTAAAAGTCAGAGCAGGTTGAACATCGCTAAAAGTAGGCGATGAAAATATGTGAAAATATCTGCAGTTGTAGCTCAGATGTGTTTAAAACAAGACAGATGATTCAGGTTTATAATAATAAATAAATCAACGAGAGAAAATGAAATTAAAACTCAAGTAAAATCAGCAAAAGCTTTCAGATGAAAGTAGGTTTTACTGCAGAGCGTCTCCTGCTTTCTGCCTAAAGTGTTTTTCTAACAAACTCCTGCTCACTAAACAGTTGAATCAGGTTTTTATTCACTGAATTGGGTTTTTAAATGCTAATTTTATGGCTTTTCTGTTTTCTTTTCTGCAGCCTGTTGAAGGACTTTGTGAAAATAAAGTTTATTATTGTTGTAAAGTTTTAGCTCAGATGAGTTTAAAGGAAGAAACACATTGCAGAAATGATTCAGGTTTAAATAATAAAGAAAATAACTAACTGCTAATAAAAACTCAAGGCTCCTCATGAAGCTCTTGATTTTACTTGACTTTAAATTCCTTTTGAACTGTCGTTTTTTTCTCTTTTCTTTTTGTTTTAACCTTTTCAACACCATCTTTGCATGCTGACAGCCTGCTTAAATCTGGTTTTTATGCCTAATATGTGATCATTTTATGTTTTTTCTGTGTTACTCTGCAGCCTTTTGTGATAAAAGAGTTTAATACTGTTCTAAACAACCCACAGCAGCTCAGCCAGAGCCGCTCACAGGCTGCAGATTGTGTGTTTTCGGCCTGTCTAAACCTTCCCTGGCTGTCCTCCATGTCCCTCCGTCAGGCCCGGTGCTGCCTCGGTGCTGTGCGGGGTGACGCGTGTCGGCCTGGTGGCCAAGGGCCTGCTGATCAAAGGCGACATGGACCTGGAGCTGGTTCTGATGTGCAGGGAGAAGCCCACCAAACTACTGCTGTACACCGTCAGCGCCAACCTGCCGCTGCAGATCCAGGTAGGACAACCGAGTCACTCTACATCCAAAACGAGGCTTTAAACACGGCGAGGCGAGCTTCACGGCGGAAAAACACTCGTCCGCCGAGGACGAGCAGAAGTTGTTGATGTGCGATGAAAGCTCAGGAGTTTGTGCGGTGACATTGAGACGAGCCGACACCCCGAGGAGCCGCGACATGATGGAAATAATAAGAATAAAATAGTCAGAGCAGCAGCTCCGACTCCTGCAGCAGATGCCAGAATATATAAACAGCAGCTTATACGCATACAAGCAGCACAGCGTTGGTCGAATGCATCAAGAGTTGAGCTTTTCAGAGTCCAGAACACACACTGTGATGCTTTCAGTGCAGAAAACTAATCAGTCTCACAGGAATCAGAAATTGATTGTATTAAATTATATATCTGAATTTTTTTAAAGTCTGAATTCAGCTCATCAAAAGTTCCAATAACGTATTTTCACTTTCGTTGAAACTGAACAACTTTCAAAATTTTCAGAATCTGGTGAGACCGATTAGCTTCCGTAGAAAACACCGTATTTTCAAAATTTAAAAAAAAAAGAAGCCATAAAGAAAACATTTGATTCTGTCAGATGTCGTTAAAAGAGCTGAAGATGTTGCTCATCACGTTTGGAGATGAGAAAGTTTTGCTGTGAAGGCAAACTACAGATTTTTAATGAAATAGATTATATACGTATCATCTGTAAGTCCAGTTACATACTGCGTCATGTTTGGATCAAAGTTGACTTGTTTGTGATTTGCAACCTAAAACTAAGTTCTGTAAAATATTATGTCTGCGTTTTGAGAATTTCTCACGTTTTCACCCTAAAAAAAGTCCAATTCTACTGATGTTAGAGCCTCAAAAGATGGAGGTGTGTCAGAAAAGTTCCAGGATTGGTGTCATAAAAGATAGATTTCAAACCCAAACTGTAAACTACGAGACCATCAACCAGCTCGTCTACAAAGAGATCCTGCAGCGTTTGCTTCGTCCAGAGTTGTGGCAGGACAAGTCGTGGCTGCTTCACCATGACAACGCGCCTGCTCACGACACCCTGAGCATCCCACAGTTCCTGGATGAGAAGAACATCTCCGTGCTGGAGCAACCTCCCTACTTACCCCGCCTGGCTCCGTGGGGTTGTTTCCTCTTCCCCAAACTCAAAGGGGTCATCAAGGGGACCCGTTTAGAAGACGTGGACGACACCAAGATGGCTGTGACGACGGAGCTGCGGAGGATCCTGGAAGAATCCTTCCAGGACTGTATGGTGGCGTGTCAGTGAAGGCTGGGGAAGTGTGTTGGACTCCAGGGGGATTACTGCGAGGGGAAAACTTGTAATTTGTATTTGAAATATATCTTTTGTGACTCCAGTCCTGCAACTTATCTGACACACCTCATATGGGTCCAACCATATATGTACACTTACAGGAAGTTTATGGGCCTTAATACCACCACAAAATATTAATTCTTGTCAATTTGGGGTCATTTTGGACAATCCTTATCTTACTTTGAGCAAATCTTTGGTGAGTCTGGATGATTCTGCGTCATCCTGGACAAACATTTAGTCATTTTGGCCAAATTGTGAGCCGTCTTGGACAGATTTCTTGCCAAAATACTGCTGGAAACTCTTCTGTCTGTGTCCTCACCACATTTCAAGATTGTTGGAGTTAAATTTCTGGAGGCATTGGAGACTTAAAGTGGTTTTCTGGGTGAAACATTTCTTTGAGGGTGAAAATAGGGAAAATTTCAGGTGTGAAAACATATAAAATTATAAAATTTCAGCCAAAATATGTGACAGAATTTAGTTTTCAGTCCCAAATACCAGATAAAAATGACACTGCTGTCAGTGAGCTCGCGGGCTTGTTGTTGTCGTATCTGATTGAAACAACAAAGAAAAGCCGAGTGAGTCCCGGCGGTCCGAAGCGTGGGGGGAAATACTCCACCTCAGACAAATCAAGTGTGGTCTCATCAGCAGCAGCACATCAGCTCCACTTCACATCACCTCCTCTCCTGCCAACTAAAAACACTCCTTTCATCTGCGTTAAAAGAAGAAGAAACACCTCGGCCCTCTCCACGGCGTCTCGGCTCCATTCAGGCTGCAGCTTTGTGCTGGTAATGACTTTAAAACAGCTCAACCCAGCGCTGAATTCATTAGGACGCCGGGAAACATCGCTACCGCAGGATCTAATGCATGCAGTATCTGTACTCCTATCAATAGTACCCTCCAGACTACTAACACTGTCATTCACTGCAGTTTAATTAATGCATTTTCTGTTTGATACACTGGACTTTGTTTGGATTCTAATTTTTCTATTGACACGTACTACGGCAAAAAAAAAAAAGAAGAAAAAGAAACACATTAAATTCTCTAAATTCAGCCCAAGTGTTTGACAGACTCCTAAATGGCTCCTAAATAACAAATACGTCACTATTTTGTAAAAATACATAAAAACTGGAACCTTAAATTGATGTTAGAGCCTCAACAGTTGGTGAAATGTCGACCAAAGACTGTATTTTAGTAGAAAAATGGATCCATCCATATATAGACACTTAGAGGAACTTTCTAGGGCCATAATAGCACTCTTAGCTGAAATATTAAACTTTTTTCCCCCCCATTTTTAAGGGCTACTAATGAAAGATGTGGCCCAAATTACTCAAAAAATGTCTAAGAACTTAGAATTAGTCCAAATTGACCCACAAATGCCCAAAAATGACACACAAAAAAATGTCCAAAACAACTTAAATTCCATCCAAATTGATCCGAAATTGTCCAAATGGAATAATATTAGCATCGCTGTGCATCAAAATGTCTAAAAACTGGAACCTTGTCTTGTCAAACCTTCCCCACATCAGATTCTACTGATGTTAGAGCCTCAGCAGTTGATGAAATGTCGACCAAAGATTGTATTTTAGTAGAAATATGGATCCATCCATAGATAGACACTTAGAGAAACTTTCTGGGAACACAGTACCAACCGTTATGCTTTTTTTTTTTAAGGTCGAATAGTTAAATTTGTTCTTTGCTGGAGCCGTTTGATCATCTAGATCTGTGTCCTCACCAACTTTTATAGCTGGAGTTATATTTATATTGGGATTTATATTTTACGGAATTTTGAACCTTCAAAATGGCTTCCTGCTTAAGATGTTTTGGGGTTGTTGTTTTTTTCTTTGAGAGTGAAAATAGAAAAATTCCAGCTCTGTCAACATCGGAAATTCTCAAAATTCTGGCAAAAGATATTTCACAAAACATAATTTTGGATCCCAAAATCCCACCTTCATTTGAAATGTTGCCTTTTTTTTTTCATTTAAAGTGCCAATAATTAAAAACTTTGGCCTCTTTTGGAGCCTTTCAATCATTTAGATCTACTGTCTGCATTGTCACCAAAGCAGGAGTTAGACTTCTGGAGATATTAAACTCTGAAAATACCAAAAATTCTCACTCATGAAATTCTCTAAATGCTGCCTAAATATCTTACAGACGTTAGTTTTTGTCGATAAATAATAAGAAGTGAACCTGGAACTAAATCTGAAAAATTCATCTTGCTCATTTTCAGACATTATTTTTGGTTTTGAGGTTTTTTGTGTTGTGTATTTGTATTTTTTCTTTTTGCCTTTATGATACTTTAATAAGCACATTATTCAGATGTGTTATGAGAAATGTGAGCAGGAAAAGCTTAACAAAAGCAACAATTCTACAAAGATTTAACTCGAAACGTGTAAAAGTTGTGCATGAATCCGGCCTGTTGCCTCTCAGGGTTTCTATTTTAACTACATTTGTCAGCTGTTTTCTGACTCAAATAGCTTTTCGACAGAGCAGCAGGTAGCATCCACTCAGGCTTTATTTTACACCTGAAGCCCAGACTGAGGTATAATGTTACCTCTACGCTCCAACAACCCTGAGGTGAGTTTTAACATCCCGCCTCAAAGTCTGAGTTAAATAAATAATCTCACCAGAGGATCGTCTTCTTCACGTGGGTCTCCGGCTAATGCTACCTCAGCGTGCATCCCGCGGCCCTCGTCTCCGTTAATTACCTGCCGTAGCCGCCGTTCGTGCTTCATCATCAAGGGAGGAAGCCGTTTGAAGCTCTCATTTCCTGGGCCAAGCCGGCAGAGATTGACAGGCGGCGGGGTGATGGATGGGGTCATTTCTCGCCGAGACGAGATAGAGAGGATTGCACTTGAAAACATGCCACTGAAGGTAGCGCGGATCTGGAGGAGAAAAAAAACAAGATAGTTTGGCATGCTGGGAATTGGCTGGCAATAACAACAGGGGTGTAGACTGGATGAAATGAGGAGGAAAGCTGCATGTAAACACCACTGTTTGGGCCTTTTTTGCTGCTTTCATCGGACTGTTCAGTGCTGAGAGCAAAAAAATAATGCTGTGTTTTGGAGTTTTCTTTTTCTCTTTTTCACAATTATTTCTCACGGCACCTGTATGCAAACCCATAGATGATGAAACAAAACCCACTACTCAGTCTCAATAACAGTGGCACAAACAAAAAAGTCTCATCAACATTAAGACCTGCAACATAATGACTCATATACCTCACTAATCCATCAGTGCAACAACAGAGTGATGCCATGTCCTTCTCTTTTTTTTTTTTTTTAACAAATTCACTCATTAGTCTCTAATCCTGTCTGTTTTGGGGTTTTTTCCGGTGGTTATTAATAATGTAGGATCAATGAAAGCCAAGTTTCTAATTAAAATCCTGCCAGGAAAGGCAGCAATTGTGCCAAATGAGCTCCTTGAAACGCTTTAAACCCATGAAACCAAGCTGCAAATTCCAGGGCTGAAAACTGAAGCCAAGGCTGAAGTGCCAAAAACTGCAGTTCCGCAAACGCTCCACTAGAGGCTGCTCCAAAAGTCATAGACATCCATGTTAAAATGTCAAAGTTTACAGCAGGAAGAAAGTTGTTTATAGGCTGGTTCAAAAGCCTAGTTGGGTGTCTGTTGCTAAGCTACCTTTTTGTGGCAAATGTACAGGGGATGAGTTTTAAAATGACTCCCACGTTTGAACTACATTAAGTATTTGTACCGCTGCCTCAGCTTCATCCACCTCTTTGCTTATCCTTGGATTAGTCTAGAGTTAGTTAAATACACCGCCAGTTTCTCCTGGTTGAGTTGTGGTTACTGGTGATGAGTGGAAGTGACTGAGCAGGAATTCGGTCAGAATTACAACAGACCGACTGCTGTTTGGTTTATAGTGCAGCCAAACAGAAATTCTGTCTCTTTATTAAGGATGCCAAACAGCCAACTTCGTATTTGACTACTTCACAATAAAAGCTACATGCCTACCTGCCTACGTACCCCCCTACATGTGTAGCTGCCGAGGCATGTACCTACATCAAAATTACTTCCAGTCTTTTTAACCACCTATTTAGCTACCTACTTTCCATCTACATATCTGTTTATCTGTTTAGCTGCCTGCCTACCTACCTTCCAAACTAAGTTACTTATCAAGCTACCTCAGCACCTACATACCTACCTGTCCTGCCTACTTACTTTAGGTACTGTCTACCCACCAACTTACTTACCTAGGTATGTACCCAGTTATTATTTTACCTACTTACCTACCTACCATCCCATCTGCCAACCTGTCCACCTACCTACCTACCCACCATCCCATCTGCTTACCTGTGAATCTACCTACCTAACCGCCTACCAACCAACCTACCTACCTACCTAGCTATCTTTGTGTCTACCTACCTACTGTCCCATCTGCTTACCTGCATATCTACTTAGCTACCTACCTTTGTATCTACCTACCTAACTGCCTACCTACCTACCATCCCATCTGCCAACCTGTCCACCTACCTACCTACCATCCCATCTGCTTGCCTGTGAATCTACCTACCTAACCGCCAACCAACCAACCAACTTACCTATCGAGCTACCTTTGTACCTACCTACCTACCTACCTACCTACCTACCTACCTACCTACTGTCCCATCTGCCTACCTGCCCATCTACTTAGATATCTAAGCACCCACCCACCTACCTACATCCCTACATACCTAGTTACATACCCAGTTATCTTGGTATCTCCCTACTGTCCCATCAGCCTACCCATCCATCTACTTAGCTACCCAACCACCCACCCACCCATCTACCTCCCTATCTATCTAGTTACGTACCCAGTTACCTACCTACCTACCTACCTACCTACATACCTACCTACCTACCTACCTACCTACCAACCTACCCATTTATCCCACAAATAGGTTTAATTAAGTCTCATATCTCTAAACGGCATCAGAAAACAGCGAAATAAACACAATAAACAAACTCGAAGTATAACCAGACTGTGTTATCGTGCTAATGGAATTCATTTTGTGGAGTATTTACAGCAAATTAAAACAAGATCAATAAACTTCTTATTAGAATATGATGAACTGGAAAATTAAGAGTAGCAGCCTGTTTCAGAGAACAGTATGAGCCTCTCTGCGACTTAATCAACTGTATTTATGTGCATATCTTTTATATTATTCTCTCTGTATGACTGTTAAAGTGATTTTACACATTAGAGGACCTTGTTGAGTGAGCCTCATTCTTTACAGCCAGTGTTGTGATATTTTTAATTAATCGCGCAGCCCTGCCTTGCAGACAATGACGGACGACAAATACGAAGTGCGGTCGAGCGTTCCCGAGGCAGCCATCCAGGTGTGCAGCACCAAAGACCCTCAACTCACCCTGAAGATCATCTTATCCTCCTTAGCCATGAGGGAGGATCATGGCACCACAGAAGAAGAAGGTACCGACTCCTCCTCCCCTACTTGCCAAGTTTCTATTTGACTTTCACATGACAACAGAAGGCTGAAAAGGGGAACGTAGAGTTAGAAAAGTGCTGCGAAACCCGATCCAAAAAGTGGGAGGCAGTGTGGGGAGCAAATTGTGCAGGATGATACATGGAGAGGGCTGAAAGCTGAGAGGAGAACAGGGCAAAAAGGAGAAGGGATGATATGGATCTGGGTCAAGTGTGGTGGAAATAGCAGATGGCCGGGGAAGGATGATTTCCGCAGGGGGAAGTGTTGGGTTGGGATTGACGAAAAAGGAGACGCCTGTCTCAGGTGTCCGCTCGTATCATCCTGCAACTCCGAGAAGATTCAGTTGTTGTTCTTGGACAGATGCATTAAAAACAGACATTCCAGCAAAGTAATACCTCACAAACAACTCGGTTAACTTGCCCCCCGTCAGGTGTCTGTACTGTAAGTCAAGAGCTGACGTTTGCCGTTGGTGGTTTCACTTTGTTTGTTTTCCCCCCTAACAAATTAAAAATGAATAAAAGTCGAGTCGGGAACTGAAGAGCTGCCATTACAGAGCAGCGAGTCCCGTTGTGGTTTCCGCTCCCACTGGGAAAGATTGAGTCAAGCCTTCACAAAAGGTAGAAAAATGGATTCTGCCGAGCGGGAGAGAAGCTGCTCCGATGCACAGCTGTTGAGCGCAGAGTCACAACAAAGGGAGTCATTTTTCCTTCAGGTTCAACATCCTGTCAGCACAAACCAGGACACCGTTCTGTGTTTTTTCCTTTGTTCTCTTGTCTCGCTCGGGCTCGTTAGACGTTGTGAAATCCCGTAAACAAGATCGTCCCTCTAAGTCTCAGTTAGCAAGAGCAGGAGAAACTGTCCTGACAGGGTTTTGTACGCTCATAATTAGAATAAAATGATCTAAATAGACGACGACGGGGGAGTTCCCTTGGAGAAACACCTCGTTTAATGTAGCTCTGTGTTGCCTGGTCTGGGTTTCAGCAGCATTTTTCCACACTGCTATCGAATCTCCAACTGAATCTTTTTATTAGCGACTTACAAAAAAAGGTTTGAGCCCAGCGTTTCTTCAACCAGCTGAAATTATAAATGTGAAGTCAAACATTTAACTTGCCTCGTAGCTTAGCGAGCCCATATTCAGCTTTTTGTGTTCTTCCCTTTCCTTTAGCGTGTTGTATCGCTGCTTTTTGTGCATGTAAACGTTCAAAGTCGATGCCAAAGACAGTTATATCTCCCTGAAACACCTTCTTTAAAGTCCAGGCTTTTCCGTGAACAGCTTTGGAACGATACGGTTCATGTCCGCAGGATCCGTCATTTCTACACCGCACAATTAATGTCTGTTTAAACAGCCGTGTGGCGCATTTCGGTAGCGCTGCGCTGCGTTTCATTTGCATAAATTTGCAGTCTGGGCTGCTTCATGCAAGTCAGGAGCTTCTGGAAATGTGAAAACAAGCAGAATCGTGAGCTCGTAGGGTATCATTTATCATCTGTTTGTTCACTTCATGCCCGTGCGTCTTTGTTGTCGGGGAAACTACTTTGTGTTAGTGGAGTAACTTTCAATTAGCTCAGTGTGTTTGTGTAAAGGTTGCATGAGGTAGAAGGCTTTTTGTCTTTGGAAACTTTGACTCTTTCTTCATTTCTTGCATGGTGTGGACAGACGGTTAAACTAGTATGTATACTGATCAATGATAGGATTTCTGTCTGTTTGGTATTAAAGCTGGTACATTCTCCTTTGAGAATCTTGACAAACTTTACTATTCTACAGATTTTATACGATCTTGATCGTTGACTAGATCTTGTCTCGACTTTCATGGCTCCTCCTTTAACTGCCAGCTCTTAATGAAATTTCAGAAAGTGGAAATTGCAATCTGGAAGTGCTTTGATATCTTTTTATAGCCCTCCTCCTGTTTGTAGGCATTAATTAGCTTCATTTTCAGACCCCAGGGTTGTTAAGTGGTACCACAAGGTCTGAAGAGTCAGAGGATTTATCAGTTTAGGTTTAACAAGTTAATGCAGGTTTGGAACGAACTTTTGTTGTTTTTTACATACATGAAATACAAAGTTCAACATTTAAAGAAGGGCACTTTGATATCTGTTGTTTGTGTATTTACATCTTTACACCTGAAAAATCAACTAAATGTCCAGACAGCTGTATACTTTTATAATTATTTCTTCCTAAACATTGATCATAAAAATCAGAAATACGACCAAATCTTTGCTTAGAATCCTTTAACTGAAGTAAAACCAGCCTTTAAATCTTTAGCTGTTTGTCTCATGTTCAGGCTGTAGCTGCAGGTTATTAATTAACGAGGTGTTTCTTCCTTGTTTGGAAACTAAAGGTGACACGTGGGGTTTTCCTGAGCCAAACAAAGCATATTTTAACTGATCTGTATCTGTACAAACCTAATTCGATCCTTTGTTTAAGTCATAAAGGGAGGACACAATTAGTAGCAGGAAGTCTGGGAGGCAAATTTCAGCAGCGTTTCCAGTTCATAATTAATGAGTTGATAACATAAACTGAGCACCATGGATATATGCCCTGTGCTGCTGTTTCAGTCAGCAAATACATGTTTTGACTGCAAAGGTGGCGCTATTGCACACACGAACACTGTCCTAGTCTATCCTGGTTTGATTTAAACCTATTAGTGGTCATTAAGCATCACAGAAGTCTTTGTCATGGTGCCCGTTGCTCGCTAAAAGTTCACTGATAGATGTTATTAGTACTGTTGAAACCCAGCCCAATCGGTGCTGCCTGATGAGGGCTCTTCAGGGATGTTGAATGTGCTGAGTGATCCATACTGGTCTAACTGGTTCCCCCAGCTTTTTGTACCTCCTGTCGCTTGGGTCTGCTCACTAACTGTTGGTTTTCTTGTTGTAGCTTGGAATTTTAGTCAACAAATACATGATTTGGCCACAAAGTTACACATAACAACTCTGTGCTAGTTGATCCAGACTTGTCTAAAGGACATGAGCTGTGTCCACAGGTCATTAAGTGTCACAGAAGTCTTTGTCATGGTGTCCGTTGCTAGCTAAAACTGGTCTAACTGGTTCCCCCAGGTGTTTATGCCTCCTGTTGTTGGTCTGTGCTCACTAACTGTTGCTTTTGTTGTCGTAGATGCTATTTTAGTCCACAAATAAATGATTTGGCCACAAAGTTACACATAAAAACTCTGTTCTAATTTATTCCAGCTTGTGTAAAGGACACAAACTCTGTTCAGAGGCCATTAAGCATCACAGACGTCTTTTCCATGGTGTCCGTTGCTAGCTAAATCTGATCTAACTGGTTCCACCCACTGTTATTACCTCCTGTCGCTGGTCTCTGCTCACTAACTGTTGCTTTTCTTCTTGTAGCTTGGAATTTTAGTCAACAAATACATGATTTGGCCGCGAAGTTACACATAAAAACTCTGTCCTAGTTGATCCCGGCTTGTCTTAAACACATGAGCTCTGTCCAGAGGTCATTAAGCATCACGATGGTGCCCGTTGCTAGCTAAACCTGGTCTAACTGGTTCCCCCAGCTGTTTATGCCTCCTGTCGCTGGCCTCTGCTCACTGACTGTTGGTTTTGTTGCCGTAGCTCCGCAGGTCGGCTCGCTGTCTGGATTGAAACTCCTCTGCGGCTGACGAGGCGTCCCCCCCCACCCAGCAGCAGGAGACCCCCCGGGTACAAGGGGCTTCCCCAACAACCAAACCCAACCAACCCACCCACTCTCTGCCTCAGACATGCTCCTCTACCTCCCCTCCTACCCCCCCTCTCCTCTCCCCTCTGTTGACTGGACTTCTCTCTGGGTCACCATGAAATTCTGGTCCATGTCTTCAACCGAGCACACAGACCAAAAAGGACAAAAAAAAAGAAAAGAAAAAGAAAAAGAGACTACATTACCCAGCAGCCCAGCTCCTGTTTTTACTTTAACAACTCTCTCTTCTGATCAATTCTTCTATTGGCTCAGAACGACATCCCATAATTTCATGCTGGATAGACGTGTTAATTGAATTAATCTGATGTCCTGGTCACTAATCAAAATCCCCCCGAAGCTGATGATGTCGAGGAGACTTTATCGGGGGTTGTCCTTATCTGTATGTGGTCCTGACCCGGGACTGATGCTCCCTTCATGGCCTGCCTCTGGGAACCACCAGCCAGGAAAAAAACAAAACATAGAAATCTGTAAACAAATGCATAAATCCTGCTTTTTCACTGAAATGCTGCAAAAAAAAAAAACTCAAGCGCAGTTGCAGACATTTGCAATGAAATCCTCGTTTCTTTAGCCGCTCTGTTACGGAGTCTCGAGTGTGCCACCAGAATAACTGAGTGCTAACCGAACGGCCAGCTGGTCAATCAGCTGCTGCTGTCAGTCGCATCTAATTCAATTTGTAGACGGCGCTCCGTGTGCATGCGTTTAAATGACAGAGAATTATCTTCAAATGAAGGCTAATCGGAACATTTAGGACGAACGTCAAACCGAGAGACAAATTAGTCGTGAGATCGGGTGCAAAAAGCGATTTTTTTAACCTTAATTTCAAGGTTAATTGTGGAAAAAATGAGTAATTTACGTGTATGCGGAGTGCAGGTGGTGAAATGTGCGAAGGAAAGACCGGGATGAAGGGTAAAGTCTGTTTGGAGCTATAATTCAGAGAGACGCTGCCTCGGGTCTGTGCATCTGCAGAGACAATTAACGGTTTAATTAAATGATTGAGGAAAACGGATCATTTATTAATCGTCACGGTAAAGGTTCACCTGAGCTTAACAAATCAAGTAATTCTCTGTTTCATGTCAATTAAGTTCAACTGTTCACCATTTTCTGATATTTATGAACTAAACAAATAATTAAGGTTTGACAAAAATAATCAGGAGATGAGCTCAGTAATTGTTTTTAAACTAAATGTGGAATTTTAAGCTTAATATTTAATTTCTTATTTTAAAGTCAAAATAACTGAATGCTGCTTTTAATTTATTGTGTTTTCATGTGTTTTTTAGTTTTAAAAACATAGCATTTAAAGCCAAATAGCTGCATGCTGTCTTTTCCTTGATAAAGTTAATGACATCACTGGCCTGTTTGTGCTTTTATATTTAATAAATTCAACAGTTGGAGTTTTTATTTTAACCAATGTCAGGAAAAATAACTGCAAATTGTACATTTTAAGGAGATTTTTCTCTGTTTTCTGTCATTTACTGAATAAACAATTAGCTGAGGATGTAAATAAAACGAATCTTTTTTTACTTTTTTGAACACAAGCGTCTTTGAAATGATTAAACTCCTAATTCAGAATTCAGAGCAGCTGCTTTTAGTCAAATGTTTTTATATTATCATTTTGTTTTTTGTATTTTTACTTTTAAAGAGTTAAGAGAGTTTTAAAAAATGAAATAAAATCAACAGACTCGCCAACAATGACAATAATCCTTTTTGATTTTATGAAAATAATTTCCTTTAATTATTTAAACTCCTAATTCAGAACTCAGAGCAGAATGCTGCAGAGTTTAAATGTTTATTTTGTACTTTTAAATGAATGTATTATTATTAAAAATTGGCACACTTGCGACTCCGTAGTTTTGATTTAGTGTTTGTGATTCTTTATGTAGTTTCTCGTTTGTACAAAGACGATGAAGCCTCCAGATGCACCAACCAGCCAAAGACCTGCACCTAAAGTCTGCAGAATCACAGGCTGCTTAGTGGAGCTCTATTACCCAGCAGCCCCGGGGGCAGAACATGGAGGCCGTCAGTCCTGGTTAGTGGAGGAGCAGCGACACCGAACCTCGTGTCTCTCATCAGCTCCTTCGTTTGTCTTCCACCTCTTCATCCTGTTCAGCTTCACTTCGGTCTCTACGGCGACGGACTGCAGAACCACGCGCAGCGACTCTCGGCTGGCCGTCAAACCCAAATCTGATGTTTGGTTTCGCCTGAACGACCCAGAGCTTTTTAAACGCTCTGCAGAACATCTCCCCGATTCCATCTCTGCTGCTCCATGAGAGATCTTTAAACATCTGATAAGGATCTGATGTCAGCAGCGTGTGAAGGCTGAAGAGTAAAGACACGGTTTTAGACCATGTTCTGTGTCTGCAGCAGATTCTGGACCACGACTGTAGAAGTGAACTGAGTTAGTCGCCACGGCGCCACCTGGCAAAATGTTGACCGTTAAAGTACACAACTTATCGTTTTACAGGTTTAATCCTCACAAAAAACGACTTTCTGTCCAAATAGTTAAAGTTTCAAAAGTTTATTCCACCAATATGCCATTTTGTGTCCAAGTATTTAGTTTTCTAGCCACTAGTCCACCCAAAACAGTGCTGTCTAATGAACGAGCTACATTTTTAAAGGTTTATTCCACCCAAAATAGTACTTTCCAATGAACAAGTTAGAGGTTTAAATCCTAATTTACACCAAAATACTATTTGCTCTTCAACTAAATCATACTTTCTAAGAAAAAACGTGATTTAAAGTTTTGTTTTGCTTAAAATATTCCCATTTTATGTCCAAGGACTTGTAGTTTTAAAGGTTTTTTTGTACTCAAATCGTTTTCTTTACTGAACAAGTTGTTGGGTTTACCATTTTATTCCACCCAAAATACTATTTTCTGTTCAAGTACTTATAGATTAAGAGGGTTATTCCACCCCAAAAATAGCTTTCCGTCCTCATACTCATTGTTTTAAAGATTTATTCCAACCAAAATTACATTTTCTGTCCAAGTATTTATAGTATTCAAGGTTAATTATATTTAAATACTACTTGTTAACAAAAAAATCGAGGTTTTAAAGGTTTGTTCCACCAAAAATACCATTTTCTATCCAATTACTTACAATAATTGGAAGGTTTATTCCATGCAAACTGTTCTTTCTAACAAACAAGTTGTGCAATTTCATCCCCAAATGCTAATTTCTATCCAAATACTGATAGTTTCAAAGGTTTATTCCACCCAAATAGTACTTTCTAATTAAAAGTTCTAGGTTTAAAGATTTATTGCACCAAAAACTTCCCTTTGGAGGAAACAAGTATACGCCCCCAGAACAGAAAGTGCTACAGCTGTGGTCCTGAACCTGCAGCCTCCTCTGCTGCAGACTCTCTGAATCCAGGTCTTAGCCTTCCTGGCTGAGCTCAGCAACAAACCCGTGAGCCTTCGCCGTGCCTTGTGGTCTGCAGTCCGTTCCCCCTTTTGTTCGTCTGCTTGACCGTCCCACCGTGGACGCCCCTTAGCTGCTCCCGAGAACAGACAGCCTTCACTTTCTTTCCAGGGTGGCGTTCTCACTCTCAGATGTTTATGTTGTCGTTGTCATCTGCTGTCACTCTTCTTCTGCTGTCCTTCTCCCATGGCTCGGCCTTGGTCATGGCAGGAAGCTCCCCACAGGAACCCGGTGTGGAGAGACTGTTTCAGTCAAACATAAACATCTGACCAACCCCGCAAGAGTGAAAATACCAGCATGGCGCCCCACAAAACACTCCCTCCAAGTGGAATAGCTAATGCTACTGCTGCCCCAGTCTCAGGCACCGTTTCTGAGTCCTTGTTCCAAAGTGTGATCTCTAATCTGGCTGCTGGTCCTGAGTCGTCGCCATGCTCTCATTTTCGTCCTGCGCTGTAATTGATAACACACTAATCTGGCGTGTTCCATCGCCTCCAGCCACTGATCTGCATCTAGAGTGAGACTCCGGCCGGGCGGCATGCGCTCACGTCTCCTCCGGTTCCTCCTGTCAAGTCATGAACAGATCCTGCCTTGTGCATGAGAATCCCCATCCTTCTCCCAGAAATGAAAAAAATATATAAAATTACACAATCTCTCAAATTTCCCCCCTCCTCAGCTCATTCGGTCAGATCAGTGGGTTTGCTAATAAGTAGCTGTCCGACCCTGCTGCCTGTGTGTCTGTGCTGGATGGTGGGAGGCCAATGTGGTCACGCTCAGTCTGTCCCGTCTCGTCCAATCAGAGGAAGGCGACCGGGGCGGCGACAAGCAGCGGCGGGAGGACGAGGAGGAGGATGAAGACGAGGACGTCCTGGACCGGCAGCGGTGCCAGGCGGCGCTGGCTTCGCTCCGACACGCCAAATGGTTCCAGGTGAGCACAGCTGGGCTCCGACAGAACCGGTCCGGGCGCGTTTGTGTTCTGGCAGCGAGTCTCAACTTTAATATTCAACCACGTCTCTGAAAATCACATCAGTTTGCTTTAATGTGCAGCAGCAGTTGGGCTCCGACGGAAACTTTATGCCACCCAGATTCGTTTTTTTTATTCATTTAATTAAGGAATTATTCCATTTCTAATCGTCAGGGGCCTTCTGCTCAACCATCTCTGGTTTGCTCGAAACCTTTTTTCATCATAAACGATGGATATTTTAAATGGTATCTGGGAAATTCTAGCTTCATACATCAAATAGTTAGTGAGAGCTAATATTTGTCAACCAACTCTCAGCAAGGTGATTTGCACATTGAAACTTGAGGCTGTTAGTACAATATTTCAGGAACTTTTAAAGATTAAAACTTCTCGTTACGTCATTTATTCACAATATTGGACAAACAGATCCAATAATCCCTGATTATAGTTGAGTCACGTTACGTGTCTTTTAGCCATGAAAACACTGAACTAGTGCATCTCGGCTTCTTCTAAATACATCATTATCAACACAGAAGTCTCTGTCATGGTGCCCCTTTACTAGCTAAACTCCCACAATGCTCTCTGCTGCCAACATGAACTTCCTGTAGTCTGAGCGACGCCTCCTCTGGGCTCTACAGTGTTAAACAGTGAGAGGCTCCACCTGGTGGAACAATTAGGTACTACTATGAGTAGGTTGTAGCCAGTTGTAGTACTATTGACAGACTTTGTAAAGAAAGACACAACTATAATTTGTTCGGTAAACTCATCTTTTAAAAAAAATAATGAATAGATGTTTGATTTTATATATTTCATGTTTTCGCTGTGCTGACAATGTACTGAACCGTGATTTTTGTATTACACTCTGAGACATACCAGTCGTGGATTGAAGATTGCATTTCCTTGTGTTTATTTTCTGGAAGTTCAGTTAATTTTTCCTCCCGAAAGGTGATAAAATGTCACAGAAGTCTTTGTCATGGTGGCCAGATGCTAGCTCAACTCCCACAATGCTCTTTGCTTGCTAAAATTACCTGTCCATAGTCTAAATGACGCCTCCTCTGGTCTCTACAGTAATAAACAGTAAGAGGCTCCACCTAGTGGAACAACCAGGTACTACAGCTGATCTACAATAGTTGATGCCCGAAAATTGTTTTGACTTACTTTTGCAAATGTTACTTTAATATTAGTCGGTTGCAGCCAGTTACAGCAGTACTGACAGACTTCTAAAGAAAGACTCAACCATAATCTGTTCACTAAAGATGCATTTAGTAAAAGAAAAGAAAAAGAAATATTTAATCTTAAGTATTTCATGTTTATGCTACACTGAAAAGACGATTTTTTAGACGATGCTTTCGAACTGTAAAAGGGTTCGAGGAATGCAAATTATTGCAGACACATAATATTGCTGGTCAAAGGTCAAAAAGCGTCACACAAGTCTGTCATGGTGGTGTGTTGTTTGCTAAACATCTATAATGTAAAAAAACCCAAAACATAGCCATAGCTGCAGCGTTTAGTAAAAAAAAATGTTAAAAACAAAATATAATTCTATGTATTTTGTGTTTTCGCTGCACTGAAAACGTACTGAACAGAGATTTCTGTGTTCCAGGAGACCCTGAGACACACCAGGCGTGCATTGAATTAGCATTTTCTTGAAGTTCCATTAAAACTTTCTCTGCATTTAGATGTAAACTTAAACTAAAGAGTCCAACAGTGGAATGTGAAGGTCTCCAGAAGGATCATGAATTATTAGGGACGCGGCAGCAGAGTGTTTTTCGGTGCAGGCTGAAGAGAACAGCGTGACCGAGTGGGATGTAGCTCCGCTGGATTCGGGGTCACGGAGAGGTGCTCCACCAAATCAGGTTTCAGATGAGCTGCCCGAACTCGGAGGCCGAGTCAAGGTCAGGTGAAGCAGCGAGCAGCTCCCCTCGGGGAAGGAGAGCTAAATGCCAAGTAGCATCAGAGTGAAGGGCTGCTCGGAGGCCTGAAGGTGAAGCTGAGCGGAGTTAGATCGTGTTCAGACGAGCAACACAGCCGCGGTTTCGTAATAATAACTGCAGATACAATTAGTGACGTCTGCCTCTCAGTGAAATGACCCACTTTGTTTCTATGGACAGCCATCGTGCTCAAATGAAACCGTGGCTAATCCCCAGTGTCATTTATTTTATATTAACGTCCAGATGTAACCACCTCCTCATGGAACATCTCTCCTGATTAGTTCTTCAAACACTTTCTCTTAACTTTGGCAGAACCTTGAGCTACGTTACGCCTTCACTAAATGCGTACAGGGCTGCAGATGTTGGACCACATTTCTAGAAACCTTTTTTTTATATTTTTCTCTTCTGCCTGCCCTGAAAAATATTCAGCTGCTCTGTCCCTGATAATTCACCATCATTCTGAACTCATTAATTTACTTTTACATCTGAATGCAGACAATGTTTTAACTCAACTTCCAGAAAATCAACATAAGGAAATGCAAACTTCCATCCTCGACTCACAACCTACTAATAAAAAAGCAGAATTTACAGAAGTACGTCAAATGTTGGTTGTTGGATATAAAGAATTGTAAACGGGCCGTAGTACCTGGCTGTCCCACCAGCAGGATCCTCTGTAGCTAGCTGTGTCCCAACATCTTTGATTTTGTGGATATTTCCATCCATCCATTATCTATACACCGCTTAATGCTCATTGGGGTCATGGGGGGCTGGAGTCTATCCCAGCTGACTCAGGGTGAAGGCAGGGACACCTGGACAGGTCACCAGTCTATAACAGGGCTACACTTAGAGACAGACAACCAAGCACACTCACAGTCAAACCTACGAACAATTTAGAATCACCAATTAACCTCAACATTTTTCTGGACTGTGGGAGGAAGCCGGAGAACCTGGAGAGAACCCACGCTGCACGGGGAGAACATGCAAACTCCACGCAGAAATATCACAGGTGTCCTCACCGGGACGCGAACCAGCGACTTTCTTGCTGCGAGGCAACTGTGCTACCCACAGGGCCATCTTCCAGCCCTTGTGGATATTTATTTATTAGTCTTTTTGTGAACGTTAGTGATTAATGGTTATTCGATTGATTTTTTTAAATTCATAATTTAGCAATTGAAAAAAAATATATATATTTTAGGGCAAAGGAAAAAGGCCACGCATGTCAGAAAATGTGTTGTAAATTAGCTGCAGTACCTGGTTGTTCCACCAGCTGGAGCCTCTCACTGTTCAACACTGTAGAGACCAGAGGAGGCGTCACTCAGACTACAGGCGGTTCATGTTGGCAGCAGAGAGCATTGTGGGAGTTTGGCTAGTAAAGGGCACCATGACAGAGACTTCTGTGGCCATTAATGACCTCCGACGTGCAATATGTCTGCAATACAGGGGGCAGCAGATTTAGCTTAGATTTTCTACAATACTTATTTATTTTCAGCATCCATATCATTTCATCAGGTTTTAAAGGTTTATTCCACCAAAATACTGCTTTTTAACCAATAAGTTTAAGTTTCAAAGGTTCACGTGAGGTCTCAGCTGTAGGGTTTTCTGACCTTTTAAAGCTTTGCATGCAGAAGTCATAAATGTCTCAGCAGCAATTGGCTAAAAATCTACTTCCACAGTGGAGTGCAATAGGACATCATTCATATGTGCATGTCACACTCTGCTGTGAAGTATTTATCTATACACGAATAACAGTCTTGGAACAAGTGCTGGGGTTTTTGGTTGAATGTCTTCCTTCTTTTTTGTGAGGCTGAAAACGTTCTGAACGGCGGTCGCGAGAAAAATGAACTGATAAAGACCCGTAGATGATCCCTCACATGAATATTCAAGCAGGCGTCCTGGTTAATCAGATTTTGAAAAACCACTTTTCTGTCGTGTCATCAAAGGGTTTCTCTCACATTCTGTTGACAGTTTGCGTCGCCCAGAAACGAACAGCAAAACGTCATCTTCAGCGATCGGTTGCTGCTGGAACGATCCATTGTGGTCCACGGCGGGCTGGTTCCACATTTAACACGCTGGATATGCATATGCAGATATCTGTAATCTCATTCCTACGATCAAAACAAACAGTTCAGATCCCAACATCGTCATTCTTTCAGGACAAATAAGGTCACTTTGTTGGATTCTAGTTCGAGGTGTCTTTTCATTCCCCTGATTCAACGTCTACGTTTAGTTTCACCATGTTGCAGATATATGTAGTTGCGTTAGACGATGAAGGCGGTTTTCTTTACAAACAAACTACGTATGACAGCAACTCTGGATGCAAATTTACTTTCTGCATAAAAACACTTTCATTAAATTATTTACAGACCAACACCATGGAAGAACAACGTCGAAGGAAATGTTGGTGAAATCACACGTACTCCTCCACGAATCAAGGAGGTTAATAAGTTGGGCCTAAATGAACTCTAAATCACCATAAAAGCCAGTATTAGCAGCAGATTAAATCATTTTAAACTAGTTTATTTGTGCTGGAATTATGAGAACACGTTGTGGTGCAGAGCAACTGCACTGGTTTCTGAAAATATACCAACTATTGAGGAGTATAACGGACAAGTTAGCTGCTGTTTGCAAAGTTTAAATAACATTTTTTTGGTACAAAATTCAAAAACACCGGCGACTCCTTTGACACCAGATAGTCTGGAGCCGAGTAAATGTTCATTAAATAAGTTAGAATTTGCAGAATTCACTTCAGAGTTGTAAAAACATGCGTAGTCCATCATAAATAATGGTTTAATCTGACTTTTCTCCTCATGAAAGAAACACCTGAGAGCGTTCAACCAACCCGTCCATCTGGAGACTTAAACCGTTTGAGCATAAATGAGGACACGAGATGCTGAATTGAAGCTAGAACGATAGAAAGACTGCGCTTAATAGGATGAGTTTTACTCCACAGCTGTGCTCCTCTAAATCTGTTCAGTTAAAGATCAACTTGAGCCTCTCAGCAGCATGTTGAAACTTCAGGGGTCATACAAAAGTCTCCCAGAGTGCAGAAGTGTCAGACGCTTTGTGGATTTCGTGCTGCTTGCCATGCTGACTCGTGTCCGTCTGTCCCTTCAGGCCCGAGTCACGGACCTCAAGTCCTGCGTCATCGTCCTGCGGATTCTCAGAGACATGTGCAACCGGCTGCCCGTGTGGCAGCCTCTCAAAGGATGGGTAGGTGACGGCGAGAATCACAATGTGTACGAGTGTGTGTCCTTGAGAGCAGCTTATAGTTTCATTATCTCTGGTTCGGTTTGTGCTGAACATCCTCTTTACCGTCTGCAGCCTCTGGAGCTGATCTGTGAAAAGGCCATCGCCACCTGCAACCGGCCGCTGGGTCCAGGTGAGGCTCTGCGCCGAGTCATGGAGTGCATCGCCTCGGGGATCCTCCTACCAGGTCAGCGCACAGGCTGCATGTTGTTGTCGGTGTTTACTCTGCATTTTTATCTCCTCGCCGAACCGTAGGAGGCAGCAGGTCGACCAGAGCTACTTTAACTTTCAAAAGATAGAAAACACATGTCCAAAATGACTCAAACTTTGTCTAAAGTGACAATAAAATGGTCAACAATGACAAAAGCCTCTTCAGGTTGACTGGAAACTTGTCTGATATAGTGCAGAATGTGTCAAAAACTGCCCAAAATCCATCCAAAAAGACAAAAATGTGTCCAAAATGACTCAAAAATGTTTGAATTTAATATTAAATATGTTAAAACTGACTTCCAAACTCTCCAGAATTATTAAAAATGTGTCAAAATGGACAAAAAAAATTCCAAAATCATTTAAAAATTGTATGAAATGACAAAATCTTGACCCCATCAGGTCTAAAGATTCTCACATTAGTCCTACAAGGCCCAAAAGCTGCCCAGAAAGAAAACATGTGTCCAAAAGGACTCAAACTTTGTCTAGAATGACAATAAATGGTCAACAATGTCAAATCCCTGTTTAAACTGACTTGAAAGTTGTTCAGAACGTGTCAAAACGTACAAAAAAATGTATTTAGAATGACAAAACTGTCTGTTTGATGAATTCTGTTCCATTTTGGACACATTTGATCCATGTTGGACAGATTTTGGTCATTTGTAACATGTTTTAGTCATTTTGATGTGTTTTTGCCTTTTTTTAAACAAATGTTAGTAATTTTGGATGACATGTGAGGAGTTGTAGGCATACTTTTATCTATTCAGATGCATTTTGTTCCATTTTGGACCCGGTGGATTCATATTGGACAGATTTTGGTCATATTAACATGATTTTGTCATTCGTGTTTGGACATTGTTTCAGTAACATTGGAAAACATCTGAGTGACTGCAGGCATACGTTTGTCTTTAAAGATGGATTTTGTTCTATTTTAGACAGATTTGTTTCATGTTGGACATATTTTGGTCATTTTAAACATTTTTTTGTCATTTTTTAATGAGTTTTTACCATTTTGAACAAATGTCAAATAGTTTTGAACTATTTTTTAAAGTATTTTTGGACATTTCTTAAGTAATTTTGGATGATATCTGAGTAATTGTGGGCATACTTTTGTCTTTCTAGATGCATTTTGTTCCATTTTGGACACGTGTCATTCATGTTGGAAAGATTTAGGTCAATTTTAAGAAGTTAAATCATTCAGTCATCCATCATTAAATCATTTTAGATGCACATTTGTTGTTTTGGACGGACTTGAAGGCTTCATTAAATGTCAGAAAAAACTGAGTTGGGCATGTTTTGTGTGTTCTTTCTGGGTTTTCAGCTCCGTCTATAACGAGATGCTAATGTGTTGCTGCTGTAACCACCAGGAAGTCGCTCTCAGGTGTATTTTCTTCCACCTGTAACTCTTGTTTTCTTCGGTTCGATCGTCGAGCTGCAGCGAGTCGGTGCTCGTGATGATGTGATTGGATTTTTTAAACCCGAGCGCTGAAGGCGGGTTGTTTCCTGACGCTCTGAATCATTGATGAGCGAGCGCAGCGAGAGAGGGAAGCTTGTTTGTGTTGCACCTTTCAGAAAACCAGCTTTTACATAAGGCATGAAAGGCCTGCAGACGGCGGGAGGCGGTGACGGATCATTTCGGTTTGTTTTCTCTGTCGCTGTCTGTTTCCCAAAGAGGAACCTCTGACGTGGTTTGTTTTACTTCTCAGGAGGTCCAGGAGTTCACGACCCCTGCGAGAGGGAACCGACGGACGTCCTGAGCGGCCTGGAGGCCCAGCAGGCTGACGCCATCACACACAGCGCTCAGGTCAGCCAGCATTAAACAGAGCTTCATGTTCAGTCGGTCACCGGGGCTTCAGCACTGCAGAAAACAAGTCTGAACACAAAGAGTCCAAACAGACGTCGTTAGGTCTGGTTTTGTAGAAATGCAGCAAGTCAATTAAGCTTTGTTTGCAGTGCAATGTTGTGCCACAAGATGGCGACGGTGAGGCCTTAAAAATGCAAAAATCAGACTGAAATTTGTCACATTTTCGTCAACTGAGGCTTTAAAACTCAAAAAAGGTCTAAACTAGGGGTGGGACTGTAACACGTTAATTGTGATTAATTAATTACAATAGATATAACGAGTTTAAAAAGTTCATCGCTATCTGTAGCACATTTTCTAAACCCTCATCTGGTCTACAGTCCAGAGCAACCCATTTTGCAAGCGAATTTATGAGTTAGTCAGATGTCGACTTACTAATTTTGGCTCTGAATCCAGTCATTGGGTCCAGTGAGGGCTGCCGACGCTGCTTGCTTGTACTCGGACCAGGACTGCTAGCGCTAACTGCTCCGGCGGTTTCTGTGCTCGCTGCAACATGCTTCAGGTGGTACCGTCAGCTTGATGTGCTTTGGTGGGATACAAATTGTGGTTTGCACAAGCTGCACAAAACCACGCTCTTGTCAAGGCTTCCATCAGGCAGTTTTTTTAAAATGAAGCTTGCCTCCATCAGTCCAAGTGATGCGCTGTCATCGGATTCCTCCATGTTTGTTGTTGTTAGCGTAGCGTTGATGCATTTTTAACACGTTATTTTTGTTGCAATTAATTAATCGTAATTAATGTGTGTATATATATATTAGGGCTGCAGGGTGGCGCAGTTGGTAGCACTGTTGCCTCGCAGCAAGAAGGTTGCCGGTTCGCGTCCCGGTGGGGGCACCGGAATCTTTCTGCGTGGAGTCTCCATGTTCTCCCCGTGCAGCGTGGGTTCTCTCCAGGTTCTCCGGCTTCCTCCCACACAGTCCAAAAACATGTTGAGGTTAATTGGTGATTCTAAATTGTCTGTAGGTGTGAATGTGAGTGTGCTTGGTTGTCTGTCTCTCAGTGTAGCCCTGTGATAGACTGGTGACCTGTCCAGGGTGTCCCCTGCCTTCACCCTGAGTCAGCTGGGATAGACTCCAGCCCCCCATGACCCTAGTGAGGATTAAGTGGTGTATAGATAACGGATGGAACGACTAGTTCTGTTTTAAATAATGCGTGAAAGTCCCACCCTAGTATCAACACAACAACCTAGACTCCAAACAGGTGTCTTTAATGTGTAATGTTGCTTCACCTTCACGTTATAACCCAAAAGATTTCACTTTACTGTGACGTAGGAAGAAGAAATGCAGCATGTTTTGTAGTTAATAAAGTTTTATTTCCAGTACAATCTTGTGTCACAAAGATGGCGACGGCCTTAAAAACGCAAAAGTCAGACTACAATTTGTCACATTTTCATCAATTTAGGCTTTAAAATTAAAAACAAAAACAAAAAACAACGATCTAGGCTATTTTGCCGAAATGCAGCAAGTTTTGTTGCCAGTGAACTTTTGTTGGCCCCAGTCTGATCAAAGTTATTTATTATTCAGTGCAATCTTGTTTAACAAAGATGGCGAAGGTTGAGGCCTTAAAGATGCAAAGATCTGACTAAAATTCGTCAAATTAGGCTTCAAAACTCAAATGTCTAAACACAACAGCCTAGACTCCAAACAGGCGTCTTTAATGTGTAGTTTTGCAGAAATGCAGCAAGTTTTGTTGCCAATAAAGTTTTGTTGCCCCGATCTGATCAAAGCTATTTATTATTCAGTACAATCTTGTTTAGCAAAGATGACGACGTCTGTGTGGCCTTAAAAATGCAAAAACTAGACTAATAATTCTAAACAACCTAGAGTCCAAACAAGCGTCTTTAATGTGTGATTTTGCAGAAATGCAGCCAGTTTTGTTGCCAATAACATATTAATAATGTATTCACATTTACAAGACGTCGATAGCAGCGACTCCTGAATAAAACCACATGTAGGACTCCTGATGACGACCAAGGCGAGAGCTCAGAGGTGTGAATTCACCCTGGAAGCCGCCTCAGGCTCGGTGGGCTAACTGGTCCCAGAGGTGGACCGGAGTCGGTTTGAATTTATCACACGTGTGCTGAAGAGATACTGAAAGTGCAGCTCAGAGAGATTCTGTGCTGCCATCACTGACAGAACCTCAGAGTGAAGCTGTTGATTGTTCAGTGTTTTCAGAGGTTGTTTAGCAGCAGAGTTCTTCCCTGGAGGTAAATCGATGCTTCGTCTTTACGTTATAAAACTTCCCTCCTGCTCTCCTAAACCGGCGTGATCATGGAGAACACATGCGAGACCTGGAAGCCTCCCGCCGGGCTGCACCGACCTCAGCACTGCTCCTCCTTCAGGACGCTCCCCGGCTCACGGAGGTTATTTAGAGGAGTCCGGCGGAGCCCCGAGCCAACGTCAGCGCTATAAATAGCCTCCGAAGGCTCCGGCCTCAGAGCTGCAGCCTCATGAGCCGTCCAGCGAGCGTGGGAAAGATGCTGCTCGTGTGCACCCACTGCAGCAGCAACCGCTACTGCTGCTAATGCTGCTAACAATGCTAATGGTGCACAACAAAGTAGACACCAAGACATCCTCACATTGACCTCCATCTGTCTCTGGTGTCGGATTTTAATCAGGCTTTTGCCATTGTTGATTATTGTTTGTCCTTTTGGACAGTTTCAGAGTCATTTTGAACATTTTGGACACTTTTCGTTTGTTTGTTTCTTGTTTTTAACGTATTTTTTGTCATTTATGGAAAAATTTAAGTTATTTTGGACCAAATTAAGTCCTTTGGGACATGTTTTTTGTCATTTAGGACACATTTTGATTCAATTTGGACAGTTTTGGAGTCATTTTGAACATCTTTGCAGTCATTCTGAACATATTTCTGTCTTTCTGGACAACATTTAAGTAGTTTTGGACCTTTTTTTTTGTCATTTTTGGCAAATGGAGCCTTTATGGGGGGAATTTTGGACTAAAGTTTTTCTGGACACATTTTTTCTCTTTCAGGACAAGATTTTATAGTCATTTGGACAGATTTTTATTTCTTTTTGTGAGTTTGAGGCCATGTAGGATTATTCTGATTGCTTATTTTGAACAGCTTTAGAAACATGTAAGCATTTCTTGCAGTCATGTTGGTCAAATATTTGTGTCTCTGGACAGATTTTCCACCACATTGGACTATTTTAAGAAACGTCAGACATGTTTTGGTATTTCTGAACAAGATTTTGTCATTTTATACAACTTTCGAGTCATTTGGGGCAATTTTTGTCCTTTTTAGGCAAATTTTGAACAATTCTGAAGTCATTTTGAACATTTCCGCAGGCATTTTCAAAATTTTGGTCATTTTGGACATTTTTTTGTATAAATTCAGATACATTTGAACTTATTTTGGACAGTTTTCGAGTCATTTTAAGCTTTTTTGCTGCCATTCTAGCTAAATGTTTGTCTTCCTGGACAGATTTTCCACCGTCTAGGCCTATTTAAATATGTTTTGGTAGTTTTGAACAAGATTTTGTCGTTGTATACAACTTTAGAGTCATTTTAGGCATTTGTTTTTGTCCTTGTAGACAAATTTTGGATAATTTAAGAGTAATTTTGAACAGGTTTGTCTGTTTTGACCCATTCAAGCCATTCTTGATGTATATATGAGTCATTTTGGATATTTTCTTTGTCATTGTAGACACACTTTTGAGTTATTTTGGACACGTTTTTGTCTATCTGAACAAATATTTTGGCTATTTGGGAGAAATGTGAGAGCATATGGACATGTTTTGGTGAAATTAAATGAAGAACTAAACATTATTTTATTGTTTAGGCTGAAAGAACACGACCTGTATGAAGTGCAGTCGCTGCATTAAACGCTGCTAAACCTGATGGTGCAGCTGCAGCTATAATGTGATACTGATCCGCTGTAATAAGCAGTCGGTTGTTTCTTTATTTTGCTCTCTGGACGCAGATGAAATGAAGTCTGGGGATATGTTTCCTCGTGCGTTTGTGCTCGCTGAGTGTTGGCGCCTGGCCTCTATAATGTATGAAGTTTCTCCCCACAGAATTCACTGCTTCACACCGGCTTCCCTGATAATTAAAGCACATTGATCGTGGGATAAATGGGAGCCTGTTTGTTTTCTCCGCTCTCCTGTGAACGCAGCGGCGGTTCATCGTGATGTGGCCTTATTCTGTCTGCTGTATGTGTGTCTTTCAGCATGCGTTACGCCTCCTGGCCTTCGGACAGCTTTACAAGGTCTTGAATATGGATCCTCTGCCGGCCAACAAGCCTTCGCCGAGGCTGTTAGAAGGTGTGTGTTCGATATCCGCTCGTTTTCATGTACATCTGTGTTTCTGTCTGTATTTAGCTCACTTGTTGACTATATTTGGGTTTTTTTAAGCCCTTTGTGCACTTCACTGTGTAGAGAAATCCCTGAGCGTTATTAAGCTGCTTCATTCTTCTTCACTGTTGCCTCATTTTTTAGTGAAATATAAAATCCAACAAACACAACAACCATGAATAGAAGTACAGAGAACTCAGAAATATCCTTTGTTCAGTACGACACGGTTAAAGCGCAAAAAGAAAGAGCAAAAGTTGAATTTCTGTGATTATTAATTTTGTAAAAACCTGGACGTGTCCACAGCTGTTACTGGAAAACATGTCCTCTGTTTGCTATTTTAATTGTACTTTAGTTAACCACATTTGTTTTCATGCTTGTCTCCTGTCTGCTCTGTGTAAACACGGCCTGCAGTTCAACACCTCAGTCAGTAACGGCTTTTCAGGTGTGGTGAAGAGCTCTTTTTTTTTTTGTTTATTCTTTACAGAATCTTGTGAGTGGAAACAGTCTAATTTTGACAATAGTTAAACAAGACAAGCAGAAAAAAGTAATTTTGATGAAATATCACAATTTCAAGCTTAGATTTTCTTATTTTTTCCAACGACTTTAGAATTTTGTGAAATCAAAAAATGTATTTTTGACATTTTCTTTTTGTTTTGCACTGAGGAATGCAAAGTATTTTTTTTTAATTATTATTGTTCTTTTTTTTTTTTACTAAATTTTTTAAGAGCAAACTATATACCTTTATCTTTTTTTTTGCATTGAGAAATGCAAAATTTATTTCAATTTTTTAATTTTTTGTAAGAATTTTGTCAAGGCAAACTATTTTTTTTTGGCTTTGTTTTTACAGAATGTTTAGAGCAAACAATTATTTTTTTGCAATTTCTTGCACTGAGGAACGCAAAATCTATTTAAAAAATGTATTTATAGAAAATTTGTTTGTGCAAACAATTTATTTTTATTTATTGTTGATTTTTTTTCCAAATACGACATGTAGAATAAATTGATCTTCATGAAATATCACAACTTTGAGCTTAGATTTGTTGTTGTTTTTATTTCTAGCAGAACATCATGTCACAAATAATTACTTCAAAGGCTGCTGAAAGGTCTAAAAACGAAGCATTTTCTCTATTTTTATGGTTTCTTACTCTGATAAATGTTGTAATTTTGGTGTTTTTTTTAAAGACAACAACACCTGTCTCACCCACCGGCAGGTTTCAGGTTAATAACAGTAGCTACATGTCTGTTTGTTTCTCTGCAGGCGGCTGTCAGAAGAGGCTTCGGGACGACGTCGGCTCAGACGACAGAGACTTCATCAAAAGGATGAAAGGTGACTTTGACCGCCGACTCGTTTGTTCCACAGAATCGTCGCAGTTTGCTCAAAAGGAAACGTTGCAGCAGAAACCTGAAGGCTGATCGGATCGGTCGAGTTCAGCTTAAACCAGGGCTGGAAGTGGAAGCAAGCAGCTGTCAGATGTGTTCAGTTCTGATAAGCTCATCTCTAAACACGCGACAGAAAAAACAAATGCAGATGTTCTTTAGTACAACAGCTGCAGATGTTGGTGTGTGATGATGAAGGAGGGAAATCATTTCTAGAAGAAGTCGTCCCTGGATCAGGACGATGTATTTGTGTGTTTAGTATGACTCCACATGTGATCATTAGTGTTTACGGGTGTTTCTTGGTTTAGTTTTTGGCTTCTCTCTTTTCTACTTTCTGAGCTACAAACATTTTATCATGGCTGTCCTGAGTAAACAATGACTCCTATAACGCTTAATTTTCCATGATGGAATCACTGAAACTCGTCCATTTCTGTCACAAAGAACAATTGTGCGTTTTGGTTATTTTATCGATTTATTAAATGTCTTCTGGAAATATTGGTCAAAAATTTACATACAGAAACTTTTATGATCAGTTTTGGTGATGTAGAAAGTTATGTTAATCAAATGTTCTTAGTTTCATGGCCTCCTAACTTCTCCTGAGTGATTCTGACTGACTACAGCTGCTGACTCCTCTGATCCAGTTTAGACAGAACCATCTGATCCACTCGTTAGACTCAAACTCTACAGTGGGAAAGTCTGAGGAGCTCAGCAAAGATCAGGAAAAGCAAATCATTGATTTGAACAAGTCACAAAGTCACTTTCAGAGCAGCTTCAGATCCCAGAACCATCAGTCTGTCAGTAGTTTATGGTCCAGTTGTGTTACTGCCACCATCAGGAAGAAAACACAAACTACCAGCTGCTGCTGAGAGATGATTGGTCAGGATGGTCAAGAGTCAACCAGGAACCAGCAGAAAGCAGCTCTGGAGGAATCAGAAGCTGCTGGAACACAGCTGTCAGTGTCCACAGGGTTTGACATCAACATGAGCTGAGAGGCTGATGAAGAAGGAAGTTCTTCCTCCAGAAGCAGAACCTTAAAGCTCCACTGAAGTCTGATCAGATGGACAAAGAAAAGGCCTTCTGGAGGAAAGTTCTGGTCAGATGGAACAAACACTGAGCAGAACCATGTCTGGAGGAGAGAAGGTGAGACCTTTAACCCCAAGAACACCAGACCTTCCATCAGGCATGGAGGTGGCAGCATCATGCTCTGGTTCTGTTCTGCTGTCAGTGGAACTGCAGCTTTACACAAAGTAAAAGGAATTTACTTTTTTCCATCTTCAATCATCAGCAGAAGGTTGATGTTGGACACAGTTGGATGTTTCAACAAGACAATGAGCCCAAACACATCAAAGTGGTGAAGAAATGGTTCAGTCAGGCTGGAATGAAGGTTCTAGACTCAAACCCATCAAGAACCTGTGGACTGATGAAGAAACAAGTCTGAGTCATCGTACGTATCATCGTTACTATATGTATGGCTTTGAGCCAACAGATTTCGTCCTATTTCCAGAAGACCTTTAGTAAATCTACAGGACTGTTTTTGTGACTCATGTTTCAGTGACTCCAGCTGAGGAGCTGCTCCACACTGCCTTCACAAATGGATGGAAACTTTGGTCCACACCTATAAATATAAAAGTTTTGTGAACATGTACGCCGCTGTAACACGACGATACGTGGTTTCACAGCCGAGGAAGGAGGCAGCAGTTATTTCCTCCTGCTGTCGATGACCAGCAGAACGACCTCATTCGCACCGAAAAGCAATCTCGCGGCGATGTGCATATTTGAATGGCAATCAGCGAGGTGATGAATGACGTTGTGTTGCGTCGCGGCAGTTTGACAACCCGCATTTGTTAGAGCGGAACGGGGAGCAGAGTTTATTGACGCGCCGCTGATGTGTTGGTTTGTTGCAGACGTCTTGAGTCCGGTTCGTGTCCCCTCAGTGCTTTTAAACCATCCGGACTCACGGCAGGTTCTGGAGGGGTTTTGTTCTTTGCTCCCGACACATTTTTACTCACAGTGGGGTCGTTTTTCACTGAAACATGAAGTCCTGCAGCTCCACAGGAGCAGAACAACATGAAGAAGGAGAGGCAGTCAGAAATTACAGTTAGAAGCATATAAATCACAAAAAAGATGAATTTTTCCAAGTGGCTCCAGATTTTACCGATAAAGGCAGAAACATGGAGGCTCCACATAATACAGATATTTACTTCTACACACTCTGCTCAGTCCTAGAACCATGTTTCACCATTCTGAGTGTATCTTCAGCTACTTGATGACAACTTGTGGTTGCTTTGTTGTTTATGTCTTATTTTCTGTTGAGTTTGTGTCATTTTGTGTCTTCTTTGTGTCGGTTTTTCTCTCTTTTGGACAGTTTTGTCTCCTTCCTGTTGTTTTGTGTCTCGTTTTGGTCGTTTTGTGTCTTGTTTTTGTTGTTTTGGCTGTTTTGTGTCTCGTTTTTCTTATTATGTGTCTTGTTTTTGTTGTTTTGTGTCTATTTTGTGTCTCTTTGTGGTCGTTTTCTATCTGTTTGTGGTCTTTCTGTGTCTATTTGTGGTCATTTTCTATGAGTTTGTGGGTTATTTTTGTCAATTTGTGTTTTTTTGGATCCGTTTGTGGTCATTTTGTGTCTATTTGTGGTCATTTTGTCTCTATTTGTGGCCATTTTTTGACAATTTGTGGTCATTTTTTGTCTATTTGGGATCACTTTGTGTCTCTGTGGTCATTTTGTATCAGTTTGTAGTCATTTTGTGGTCATTTTGTGTCTCTTTGTCAAC
>NW_007578215.1:113910-115212 GCF_000690725.1 Stegastes partitus
TGTCTATTTGTGGTCTATTTGTGGTTATTTTGTGTCTCTTTGTCAACGCTTTGTATCATTTTGTGGTCATTTTGTGTCTATTTGTGGTTATTTTGTGTCTCTTTGTCAATGCTTTGTATCATTTTGTGGTCATTTTGTGTCTCTGTGGTCATTTTGTGTCTCTTTGTAGATATTTTGTATCACTTTTTGGCAATTTTGCATTTATTTGTCGCAATTTTGTGTCTCTTTGGTGTCACTTTTGTCTCTGCATTCATTGTGTGCTGCTTTGTAGTGATCTGGTGTCGCTTTCTCGTCGTTTTCTGTCTGTAATGATTGTGTGTAGCTTTCTCGTCGTTTTCTGTCTGATTTCGTTTTGTGTCTTTTTGTCTGTCTTGCCGTCGTTTTGTGCAGATATTTCATTTAAAAGCGTTTTGAACCTGCTGCTGTGTTCAGTGTTCAGGTTTCTAAAGCTGTGAGTTTCTATGGAGGAGAAGATAAACAGAGGATGCTGAGGGGCGGCTCCTCCTCACAAACCCGGTGGACGGTGTTTTCTCTAACAGCAGCTAAGTGGATATTGACGGAGGCTTTGCAGAGACAAAAGCTTGTGTTGTCGGCCGTAAACACGGAGCGTTGTGACAGCTTCGGTGTAAAAGCTGGAAAAGTGATTCAGTGGAGCTGAAAGAAACGAGCTGATGGCCTCTCAGGAAGCAGAACCCTGCTGAGCCGGCCGACGCCGCTCACCTGGAAGTAACGACACACCTGACGGGATCGTTGTCGGTCGTCCTGTCTCTGAAATGACGTTATCAGATTCTACGAGCTGCTGTAGTTTATCAGGAACTGATCAGCTGCTGAGTTCAGGTCAGAAGAAGGTCTGAGCTGAGCCGAGTCTCTGAATCGTCCAGAACGTCAGACCACAACCGATGCTGCTGAAGAACCAGACGTGTCTGTTTGGGCGTTTTGTGTCTCTATGAGGTCGTTCTGTGTGTTTTTCTGTTGTTTCTCTGCAGTTAGTTGTTTTGTCTTTGGAGTTGTTTTCTGAAAGCTGGCTTCTCTTTGTGATGATTATTTGTCTCTTTCTATCAGATTGTTTCGTCATGTTGTGTTTGTGGTTATTTTGTGTCCATTTTTGGTCATTTTCAGTCTCTTTCTGAACCTTTTTTCGTCATTTTATGTCTCTTCATAGACAGTTTGCATCTCTTGGTGGTCATTTTCAGTCTTTTTAGGGTTTTAAAGTGTCTCTTTGTGGTCATTTTTTGTCTTTTACTGTCATTTTGTGTCTCTTTCAAGGGATTCAAGGCCTTTATTGGTCACAAACACAATTAT
>NW_007578215.1:115322-120172 GCF_000690725.1 Stegastes partitus
GATAGATAGATAGATAGATAGATAGATAGATAGATAGATAGATAGATAGATAGATAGATAGATAGATCTCTTCTTTGGCAGTTTGTGTCTTTGATGTGATTTTGTGTCTTTTGCTGGTGTTTTATGTCTCTTGTGGTCATTTTGTGCATCTTTGCAGTCACGTTGGCTCTATTTCTGGTCAGTTCGTGTCTTTTCAGTCATCCTTTGCAGTTGTTTTATGTCTTTTTCTGTCGTTGACGTTACAGTTTTTTGACATATTTTTCTGGCGCTCTTGCTGTCAGGTTTTTACTGATAATTGTTTTGTTTTACTGCGACATTACCTAAAAGATGACGATATTTTGTGTCAGAAAACCAGACTTCAAGACATTTCTGTCGCATAATTCCAAAAGCCTGAGAACCATCGGGGAGATATCGATGACGCCGAGGTGTTTCTTGCTGTTTCTGCCACCCACAGACTTCAGTCTTGGTGTAACAGGTGTCACAGCGAGAACACTGGAAGGTGTTAAAGCGAGCAGCAGTCGGTCAGCGCGAGGCGCCGACAGCCGCTTACATGGTCTGAATATGAATATGGATGCAGAGTCGGGATGTGAAGCCGCTGACGGACGGCTGCCGTGTTGAAGCAGCGAGCGTGTGCACATCCACATGTATGATGTGGGCCCAGATAATTAATCCTCCTCCATCTCTGCTGCCTCTGATTGGAAGCAGATGAGAGTTAACGGAGACAAACGTCCCGCCGAGGCCCGATTTAATTACTGTGACGACGCTGTCAACCTCAGTGAGGAAGAGGAGGGGGATGAAGGCCGCGGCTAATAACTGTCACCGCCAGTTAATCTGACAGTTATTTTCTATATTAATCAAAAGATTACTGAGAAAAACAACCAGCTCAGTCAGAGTGCAGCAAACATGTCACCACGTCGTCTCAGGTTTTGTTCACAGGAGCTTTTTTGTGACCCAGAACTAATTTCTTGTGGGAATGTTTGTATTTTCACACTCAGGAAGCCATTTAAGGATTCGATCTCTCCAGAAACAAAACTCCCACACCTTTACATTTAGTAAAGACACAGACTGAACATCTCCCAGTAGAGTCACATGATTTCAGCAGTCCACATTTTTAGTTATTGGTTCTCGAAAATGGAAACAAAGTACAACATGGGTGCTATTGAGGCCTCAGAAAGTTTCTGTAAGTGCATATATATATGGATGGATCCATATTTCTCCTCCAACACAATCTTTGGTCGACATTTCACCAACTTCATCAGTAGAGTCCGATGTGTGGCAAGACAAGGTTCCAGTTTTTTACTATTTTGCCATGAAACCTTGTTGAGATGACTGAAAATTGCCCAAAAATAACAATAATTAATATTTATTGGCCCTAAAAAACAGCAAAACATGCAAAAGGCGGAATTAGAGCCCCAGAATGTTCCTGTTATTGTGTAAATATATGGATGGATTCATGTTTCTACTAAAATACAGTCTTTGGTCGACATTTCACCAACTGTTGAGGCCTCTCACATGGAAAGTATGGCAAAACAAAGTTCTAGTTTTTGGCTATTTTGGCATAAAATCTGTCAAACGTGCTTTGAAATTGACCGAAGTTACTACAAGTTTCTAAAAAAAAAGACTAAGATCTGTGGAGAAAAATATATAATTTGGCCAAAATGACTTTAAACTTATTTAAAATGACTCAAAATTGTCAAAAATGGCAATAATAAATATCTACTGGTCCTTAAAAATGGGGGAAAATAATCCTGTAAGTATGTATATATATGGATGGATCCATGTTTCTACTATAAACACCGTCTTTGGTCGACATTTCACCAAGTGTTGAGGCTCTAACATCAGTAGAATTAATTGGGTAACAACTAATCGATTGTCGTTTGGTCGTTTGTCAGAAAATTGTGAAAACAAGTGTTTCCCAAAAGCCAAGATGACAAATGTCTTGTTTTGATGTTCAGTTTACTGTCGTAGAGGCTAAAAAAAACAAGAAAATACTCACATTTAAGAAGCTGGAATCAGAGAAATGAGTTCATTCAGAACAATTATTTACATGATTATTAATGGTTGACAATTAATTCAATTCTGGATGATTTACAGATTGGTTGTTTGTTCTATAAAATGTCAGAAAACGCAGAAAAATGACAAAGTTTCCTAAAGATGATACGTGTCGCGTTTTATCCAAGGACATTCAGTTTTCTGCAATCATAGAATTTAGATGTTTTTCTTTAAAAATGTAAATTTAATTCAACAGTTGACGACTAATCAGTTGTTTGGTCTCTAAAATGTCAGGAAATTGTGACAATGAGTGTTTCCCAAAAGCCAAGATGACAAATGTCTTGTTTTGATGTTCAGTTTTCTGTCATAAAGGAGAAAATACTCCCATTTAAGAAGCTGAAATTACAGAATTTAAACTTCTCTTCCCTTAAAAAAAATCCCCCAAACAGATGAATCGATTGTTAGAATCTCTGGCGATAAACTCAATCAGCAGAAGCTCATTGGTTATTTGGTGCAGCTCTAATGAGAGTCGGGCTTTTTGAGCAGTTTATGTGATAAACTTCACAGAAAAATGAAGCAGTTTAATCTTTTTCTAACACATTCACGTCAACATCAGTACTTTTATAGCTCCAGTCGTGTATAATCAGGGACAGTGTGAGTGTGTGTGTGGACAAGAAAACTCACCCTGTAGATCAGCATCATTCTAAATGAATTAAAATCCAGTTTATTTATTTCTACAGAAACACTAAACGTCAACAACCATCGGCTCCCTGTTAGTGTTTGTTTACAGAGTAAACACAGCAGAACAAATCTTTCCTCCAGTCTCGTTACAAAAAATAAATAAAATCTCTTATTCTGGCGGCAGTTTTGTTATAATCGATGTCACCCAGTTGTCAGCTTTCATTTCTAGTTCATCTGTGAGATTTTAGTACAAGTAGCTCTGGTGTCTAGTCAGCTATGTGCAGGAAGGCAGTTCGGCCAATCAGCTGTTAGCAGGACAGCAGCTCGTCCAATCAGACGGTTTCTGACACTTTCTGGTTCTGAACCCAAGAGTGAAGCTCTCAGACATGTTATATCAACACATGTTGTAGAATGTTGATAGAGATGGACCGTAAGTCACATTTTCAGGTTCTTTATGTGAGTATTTCTATTTTGTGCTTCTTTATACTTTTTATTTTCTGAATTACAAATAAAACAATCAGTGAAAATAACAAAACTGCACGAAATAATGAAAATCTGGCAACAAGGGAGCCAAAAGAAATATGTTAGAAAACTGTAAAAATAATAAGAAAATAACAGCTAATGTCTGTAAAACAATCATATTTTCTTAATCTAATTTAAATACAGTAAAACTGTGTCATTTTACCGTCACACGTTGTACAATTTTTTTTTTTATTTATCGTGTGTAAAACTACAGACTTAGTTGTGGACATTATTTACAGTTTAGATGTTTTTTTACAGTCAGCATATGAATTTAAAAAAATAAATTCTGTGATTTCACTCGTCTGCACTTTAACAAAACAAAGTCAATCTGTCGACATAATGGGTCAAAGAATATTTCATTTCATTTTCATGTTTAAAGCTGCAACATTTTCTTTGAACTACCAGCAGTTATCTGTAATATAATGACAATACGTGTTGATTTAAATACAACAACACTGAAAGAAAGACTGTTTTATGTACAGTTCTTGCCTGTTTTTTTTTAACAGCCAACATAAACGTTAGTACTTGTCATATTCTGCAGTTTAACAAAACAGGAAAGTCTGAGAAATAATGTAAAAAAAGAATTTGCCATTTTTGATTCTTAATGCTGGTAATTCATCAACGTCAGTGTCAAAGATGTAATAATAATCTGAGATATGAACTTTTCAATGCAGCTGTTTTTATTTAACTCATTAATATGAAAATCTACGAGCAGATTGAGCTTCTTCATCAATCACAGTGAACTTTATTGATCAATTAGTTATCAGCTAATACATTAATCAGCATTTTTTAAAGAAAGAAAACATCTAAATCCTCTGATTTTGCTTCTTAAATGTGAATATTTTCAGGTTTCTTTACTCCTTTTTTCGGTAAACTGAACATCTTTGGGTTGTGGATGAAACGAGACGCGTCATCTTAGAAACACAGATTCACGCTATTGTCAATCCTGCTGTTGAGAAAACGTTAAACTTGCTGCTTTCATGTCACCAAACGCCATCGGAGCTCAATCTGTGGCTCTAGTTGACGTTAAGGAGATTTATGGGAGTTTGAAGTCGGCTGTCAGGAAACAATTTCACTGTTTTACTGTCGTTTCTGTCGGCAGGAAGCAGCTGGTTTCAAAACAAAACTCTTTAAAAAAACCTGTTAGCAGATATTTATAAAAGTCTTGGTTCCGTATTGACCTGTTTGGACTTTTCCTGCAGGATGAAGCAGTTTTTTTTTCCCCTGGTCTAACCTGTGCATCTCCTCAGTGCTGGACTGGAGGATGACGGACCCAAACCACCCCATGAACGCCCTGATGCGACTCAACCAGATCCACCCGGGCCTCCAGTACCGCCTGCTGTCCCAGTCCGGCCCGGTCCACGCCCCGGTCTTCACCATGTCCGTGGAGATCCAGGGGACCGCCTACCAGGCCACCGGCAACTCCAAGAGGACCGCCAAGCTGCAAGTGGCCCTCAAGGTACCGCCCCGCTGTAGACGGTGGTAGTTTTCTGGGAGGTCGTTCTTCACTGTGGGGTCATTTATAACCGAAACATAAAGTCCTGCACCTCTGAGGAAACAGAACCACGACTAGACGTAGAGAAGAAATGGAGGCTCTACAATTCAATTTTCAATTCAATTCAATTTTATTTGTATAGCGCATATTTACAACAACA
>NW_007578215.1:121319-143840 GCF_000690725.1 Stegastes partitus
GTAGGGAGTCTGATGAACAAGTTAAAGCTCAGATTTGGTTTAGTTTATTATTTTTGTATCATTACTGTTAATATGAGAGAATTTTTGTTGGTTCCAGTCGAGTCAGTCGTTCAGGTTGCACGGATGTTTTAATTTCCTACAGAACCATAACATGTCTGTAATAAGATACGTAAAGGGATTTTAGAACTGTATCATGATTTCAGGCTTAAAACAGGTCATTTTCTTTTAGACAGACCTTTGAACACTGAACATCCAATGATTCTTTCTAGTTTTACACTTTCTGGCTGATAAATGGTTTAAATAGTTAAAACGCTCCTGGAAGTAAAATGAGGTTTCTGTTTCATTTACAGCTTTATTCTGTCGATTATTGACCCCAGTTCTTGTCAAGTTAATTCATTTGATTACTAATTAACTACGTACAAAGATGTTAAATGCACTAATTATGAGCCACTTTGTGCAAAAAAAATCAGTTTCATCTTTTGTCTGAGGTCCTGCAGGTAAAACTGAAAAAAAAAGTGTTTCTGAAGATGCACAATCTTTATTTTTATTGGTAAAAAATGCAAGAGATTATTCTAAAACATTTATTCCTACATGTCCATATGTTGATCAGTTTTTGGAACTCCAACTAAACCAATCAGGATTTTTTGTCAGCAAATAAAAATAAAAAGATAATAATTGAGCTGTTTGTATTGTTGTTAATTATCAGTAACTTAAACCTTTAATTTATTGAAAATCTTCAGACATATTATTTAAAATCAAGTTGTTTCTCTTTTGGACGTCATTTAAGAACTCGGTCATGAAAACTCATTTACAGTTTGTTGATTAATGTTCATGTTGAACTAACGAACGAAGGAACTCGGAGGTTTTTTGAGCCTCAGCTACCTTTAAAAATGTGACGAGTGAAGGGAGGAAAAAGGATGAACAGCCGAGGCTTCAAGGAGGTTTAAATAAAAAATAAAAACCTGCCTCCTGCTGCAGATTGTCAGTCACTGTGAGGTTTGAAACTCCGACAAAGAAACTTTGGGAGCCGAGGTGGGAACAGAGGATGCTCTTTTTGCGTGACGAAGCCTGTTGAGTTTGACGGCTCACACTTTGTCGCGTTCACGCTCAACATTCATTCATCGGCGTTCACACGTCGGGGACAGACCGTCTTTGTGTTGTTGTTGTTGTTGTTGTTGTTGTTGTTGTTCACTTCGCTGCCTTGCTCAAGGACAGTCATCGCTGACGGATGTGAAAGTGTGACTCAGTTCCCGAGAGAAGTTTGTGATCTGTAACTCTGATGCTGTCGTCGTCTTCAGGCGCTGCAGGCTCTCGGCTTCGTGCTCGGCGGCGACGGCGACGTGGACTCGCTGAGCGCCGACGAGAAGTCGGACGGCGAGGGGAAGAACGACCGGATGTCCAGCAGCTCCAGCTCCACCTCCATCACCTCCTCCACGGACACGCAGGAGGTGAGGAAACGCACACGCAGACACACAAACGTCGGCGACAGATGAACCGTCGTCCTGCCAAAAACACAAAGTTGTTTTTCTGTCGACGCCGTTGTTTTGTGTCTTTGACGCTTCTTCTGTCCTCGAGAAATCTCAAACAGGAATCTCTGCTCTGTGTTTAATGTGATTATACTCTAGGCTTGTAGCAAAGGTGGTTCATGATCTCAGAATGTGTAGGAACGATCTTTGGCATCTGAAACTCACATTAATATGTGCAATATTTTAGGAATTACGTTTCTTTTTTTTCCCCTGGGAAACAGTTTTACCTGCAGAAGATCCAAAAAAAGACGAGATCACAGATTGTTTGGTGCAAAGTGACTCAAGACAACACCTACATGTAATGATCCTGTTGGGTCATTCTGTTTTAACTCAGCGAAGGTGGTTCATGAGCTCAGAATCTGTAAGAACTTGATCTGAAACTGACATCTGCCCATTGTTTAGCTGAAATTCCAACATTTTCACAATTTTTCACCCAATAGAAAGGTTCAATAAATCAATTGTGAGTTGGAAATTGAGCGAGATGCCACTTTCAGACGTCCATATCTCTTGAAGTATACGTCCTGGAGTCTCCACATGTTCAGGAGATGTTCAGAAGGTTGTGGTGAACAGAGAGAATGCAGCAAATTCTGGAAATCAAGACTCAGTGTTTTGCTTAAGAGCTTCCAAATTCAGGACTTTTTCAAAAATCAAGTGACTTGTCCAAAAATGTGGATCTCTTTGATCAATGTTTTTGTGAGAATAACATCTGAATGAGATCACTGATGCTTAGAAAGCTTTTATATGTTGGTAGAAATGGCAGTGATGGCCGATCACGGGTAAAAAAGTCATTAATTTCCAATTGACCAGATGATATGTTGAATGATGGGGGGGCTGATGACATTTAGGACAGGAAGAGATGGAAGGATCATCTACTGGTGCTCCAAGTTTCAAAAATTCCTCCATTATGCCATAAAAAAAACCTTCGTTTTTACGTTTCATGTTCAGACGCCAACCCCAGCCACCACTCTCCATTTAATAACAACAGTCAGGAGCAGAATGGTTTTAACATAAAGATGGAAGGATGTTGAGACTTGGCCCACCAGTACATGATCCTTCCATCTCTTCCTGTCCTGAGTACCATCAGCCTGCCCATGATCCAACATGTCCATTTGGAAACTCATTAACTTTTACACCTGTGCCAACTCTGATCGGCCATAACTCCCATTTCTACAAACACAGGACAGCTTTCTAACCATTGTTGGTGTCATTCAGACGTTATTCTCACAATAACATTGATCAAATAGATCCTCTGTGGTAGAGATGTGTTTGTCCTCCTTTTTTGAAAATCCACTTTTTTCTCAATTTTTAAACAAAATCATGAATTTGGAAGCTCTCAAGCAAAGAATTGAGTCTTGATTTCCAGAATGTGCTGCCTTCTGTCCGTTCACAACCTTCTGAACATCTCCTGATCATGTGGAGACTCCAGGACGTATACTTCAGGAGATATGGACGTCTGAAAGTGGCATCTCGCTCAATTTCCAACTCGCGAGAGATGATTTGTTGAGAATTTCCATTGGGGTAAAAGATAGTGAAAATGTTGGAATTTCAGCTAAACAATGGGCAGATGTCAGTTTCAGATCAAGTTCCTACAAATTCTGAGCTCATGAACCACCTTCGCTGAGCTGACACTGAATGACCCAACAGGATCATTACATGTAGGTGTTGTCTTGAGTCACTTTGCACCAAACAATCTGTGATCTCGTCTTCTGGTTGATCTTCTGCGGGTAAAACTGAGCTTCACCCAGAAAACAAATAACGTAGTTCCTAAAATACTGCACATATTAATCCATGTTTTTATAGAATTTACATTGGTTTAAACCTGCAGCCTCTTGAATCAAGTCTCTGCAACATCAGAAAACCATCTATTTAGATCAAACTCTTGTCTTCAGCAGAGATCAATCTGACATTAGAACATCTCATTTTACTCTTTTTATAGTCATCTTTCCTGTTAATTAGTGACGTTCTAAACAATATTGCGCTGTACTGAAACTACACGTAGATGTCAGATGATTGTTTCTGGTTTTGCAGATAAACTGTTTAATTTTAGTGACTTTTTTTTTTTTAAGGATAACACACCTTTAAAACTCTCCTGGAAGTAAAATTAGGTTTCTGTTTTGGTCCCGGTTCCTGTCAAATGAATTACTAATATCATGTGCGATATTGGGCCGTAATATAACGACATGTAGACGTTGTTTTCACACGCTAAACGCACTAATTAGGAGTCACTTTGCACCAAAAAATCTGTTTAACCTCGTCGTCTTTCTGCAGGTAAAACTTTATCAAGAAAAAAAATGCTAAAATACTGCATGTCATAATATGTATGTTACAGATTTTCAAAAAGAGGTTCATAAATACATTTAGGAATCATAACATCCTACACATACATAGTTATTTATTCTGATTTAAGGTCAGTTTTGTAAACTCTTGATATATTTTCCTCTGTTTTTGACAAGAAATACAACCAAATAATCATATTTTGGTCACGTATGTTTGTCTGTTTTCTCTGATTTTAGTATTCGCTGAAAAGAAGCTGATTTCCACTGAGACATGAACATGCAGGCAGCGCAGCGGTTCTAATAAAGTAATAAGTTAATGTGAGATTATCAAGTTGTGAGGGTTTAACGCTGCTTTTCAGATATCTTTCATGTCGTTTTCTATCACAGGCCTTTCAAATTGTCTCTTTGTTGTTCGAGTGCCAGACGACAAAGAGACTGAAACCAAGAGAATCAAATGATTAAAACTGATTTGATGTAAATTTGAGAACAAGTCTGGTGCCAACAGGAGTGAACGTTATTCACACTTTAATGGTTATTGGTTCCTTTTGTTGTTTTTTTAAGAGAAAAAATTACACAAACGGAACCATTTCTCTCTTTTCTTTAAAAAAAAATTGCTGCACTTTAACTCGTCACTTTTTAGTAAAAAAAAAAAAAAAATCAATGCAGAGCAGAAAAAAGCACTTCTTCTAAAAAAGGTGACAATAAAGCAGGATGGAGTCTTTAACAAAACAAACATTTTATTTTACATCTCAGCCTCTCGTCCACATGAAAACTGTGTTTTGGGTCCTTTAACTGACATGTTTTCTTTCATTTTAACGTATTTTTTAAATGTCAAATGCCTGAAACAACCAACAATGGTATTTATACATAAAAGCTGCTTTCTTTACTTGCAGCTACACATTTACAGCTTCACTTTTCTGCACAAACTGAAGCTAAAATTTCGGAATTTTCTGTTTATTATATGACAGAATTTGACTAAATCTGCACTTTAAAATCCACAGAAACATGAAAGGACAGAACGTTCTTCTTTGGTGTTTGATGTGTCGGTGGTGGACAGATTTTATTTTCATTTGAAGACGATATCTGCTCAGAAAAAAAGAAAAAAACATCCGCGTTAAAGCGAACAAAGGTGCTGTGAAGGAACTCTATAAATAGGAAGTGTGTTGTCTTAATCTCTCCAGTGCTGACAGCAGAACTGATAACGGCTTATTGATCCTTCAGTCTTTAATCATTCAGACCTGGAGCCTCTTTAATACCAGGTTTCAGGATCCGTCTCTGGGCCGCACAATTAATTAAACATCAATCGCAGCCCTGATTCTGGCCTAAATGGACACGATGACTGCAGTACGGACGTTTAAAATTCATTTAGAAAGCTGATAAAACGGTTTCAAGTGAGGCACATCGTCTTGTGTCGCTGTTTTCAGATCATTTTTGGTCAAAGCGGAGACTAGAAGCTTCTCTGTGCAGCTAGCTTCTAGCGTAGCCTGCGTGGGAGGCGTTCAGGGAACATCTGTAAATTGTAGCGTCTGTCAATAAGCAGATAAATTTAGATTTTGCGTCGAGGAATTAAACTGAATTCAGGCAGCAAATATTTGCATTAATGAACACAACATGGAATAAAAGCAGTGCTGTTGAATTAAATGTGAAAGTGCGATGTGGCAAATATTCTAATTCCGATAGTTATCGAGCAGTTATCAGATCATTTTTTGGGCCTTTTACTCTCACAATAGTCCCCATTTTTGCCCAGTTAGTTAGTGTCATTAAATACAGTATTGAGCTGTAATAAAACATGTTGCTGTTCCCAAACATCCACTAATTCTGAGCCACTTTGCACCGAACAGTCTCTGTAATTTTGTCCTTTTTTTCTGAAGTTCTGCAGGTAAAACTGAGAATCCCCCCAAAAAATGTATTTGCTAACATACGTGCATGAAAATCTTGGTTTTAGTGGAATTTTTTCGGAAAAAGGCAAAGAAATAAATATAAGAACTAAACTAGAGCGTCTCAAAAAACGTGCTATTTCCCATTAGTTGTTTAAGTAAAATGTAATATATGCTTGACTCGTGACACATAAACGGATGTGTTTTAAACTATGTCTTATTGAAATAAAGTTAAAGTTATTGATTGACACAGACACACTAACCACATTCTGTCAGGTTTAGTGTTTTTACTCTCTGTAGGACTAACACCTGATGCCGCTGAGCTCCGACCAGTCCTATACGACCAAAGTGAATCTGATTTCCTCCCTGTCCAGTCCAGAGCTCCGGGTCCGATCCTGACGGCGGGCGGTAAAAACCCGGTGATGGAGCTGAACGAGAAGCGCCGAGGCCTCAAGTACGAGCTGATCTCGGAGAGCGGCAGCAGCTACGACAAACGCTTCATCATCGAGGTACGAAAACGCCTGAAGCATCTGCAAACGGCGGCAAAGACGGTGAACACGGAACCAGTTGAAATCCTGTAAAACCAGTTTACGGTTTCAGGCTAATAAAATCACCAATCAGGTTTGAGCTGTTTAAGTTGCTCAACAGCTAAATGAGTTAGTTTTTAATATCTTCAGCTCGATTACAGCTGCATGCTCGTTTTTTGGTTTTAAAATACCAAAAAGGAAAAGTAGATGCTACTTTCCAGTAAAAAAAAAAAAAAGATTATTTCAGGGGTTAAAAGTTTAAACATTGTGGTTAAAACCCTTTTAATGATATTTATGGTGTGATTTTACATTAGAAATGTACATATTAAGGATTAAAACGCTACAAAAAAATAAAGTATAACTTAGCGTGACTATGATGCATAACAAAGCTTAGATCCTACTTTTATTTAATTATTTATGGAGATTAACCTTAGTAGTGTCATAACAAGAGCCCCTGGTAAGATTAATTATGGAGCTTAACCTAACTAAATACTACGGTCAGGACCCGACAGTGTCGTTAATAATGAAGATGAAGTTTTGACTCACAACAAATCCAAGGATTCCCTGGAAGCCCTGCAGGCGAGATTTGTTTTTTATTGTGTTTTTCTTTTGTTGTACATTGTACAACATTTTTAAATCTATATATATAGGCCAGAACGTTCGTTGTTCACCTCTTGATGTCGGTCTTTGTGGATCTGAAGTGTTTTTCGGATCGTTTTCTTGTTGCAGAAGTCGACTTCTTTCTGTCCTCAGCAAGTTGTCTTTTACAGAAGCTGTGATGTTTTGAATTTGCAGCTAATCGGTTGAATCAATCCTCGTGTTCCTGGCTTTACATGATTAGAAAACCCTAACGGATGCAGGTCAGAGGAGGTCTTGTAGATTAGCTGCAGGACCTGGTTTACTGTTTCATAAGACGGAGTTACAGGTGTGTTTGCTGTCCGCCCATAAATCAAGCGCACCTCCCTAAGCTAGGCATTTCCAGCAACTTTATATAAAGTGATTATTTTTCGGCTGTTTAATTTACAATTTAGGTAAAATGCTGTTTATGTCTTCTTCAAATTACTAATTTAACTGAACCGATTTTGCGTAAACATCAAGTGACAAAAGGACAAAAACAGTTTCATCAGCATTTTGAAAAACTTCCGCTGTACTTCATTCATTCATTTTAACAAACAATCACTTATTCATTGTTAACACAGCCAACTATTAGTTATCGCATTTGTTTAACAAAATAGCAACAAAAAAATAGCATTTGCATTTCGATAGAGCCTGTCCTTGCTAGTTTTGTCTGAGCAGAAGCAAACGTTTTTAAAATATAACAACAAAATAAGTTTCCACTTCATATTCTGTTGATCAGCCAGTTGATTAATCGGTTAATATCGCAGCTCGAGTTAGCACGCTAACATGTTAACAACTACATGTGTGAAACACCGGCTAATTAGCATTGTTGCTGTTTGTATGTTGGTTTGCTGCTATTAGCATGTAGCTAGCATCAAAGAGCTGCTAGCTGCTATTTTGTTGGGCCAATTTTAAATTAAAATATTATTTAATTGCTAACAATCAGTTATTATCATGGACAACTATTAGATAAGAATAAAACAAACTGGATCCCCAGCTTTGACAGATATTGTCATTTGAGCAACAATTTGCGCAACAACATGTCTGGAGAGTACGAGCTGTGAGCTAACCGAGACCACCTTGAACGACAACAACGCTCTGATTCCTGCATTCGTCTTTCTTTCAGTATTTAATTGTTGGACCTCCTGTCTTTTCTTCGTTTACTGCGACAGGTGGAGGTGGACAAGCAGGTATTTCGGGGGACGGGTCCTAATAAGAAAGTAGCCAAAGCTAGCGCCGCGTTAGCCGCCCTGAACAGCTTGTTCTCCGGATCCAAGTCCGCGACCAACAAGAAGAAACGACCCAACCCTCCAGTAAGAAAAAAACACAATGTCTGAACGACAACAGTACAGTTCACATGTTTAAAGGCATTGTATTTGTGTGAATGAACAATAAATAAACTAACATCATAAATAAGGACAAACCAACTGGAAACGGGCGGCAATGAATACATGTAAGATGTTCTGGTGTTGAGAGAAGGTTTGTCAGAGTCACTCCATGAAAAATTATTCTGTGTCCAACTGACCTCAGAATCAGCTGATTCTTTATCCACAGTAACTTATTGTAGTTTATTTAATGAATTTATGTCTTGCTTTTCTCGTTTTGTGTCGTTTAGTTGTTGTTTAGTGTGAAGTTTTGATGGTTTCATGTGTCTCTGAGACAGTTTTAGTCTCTTTGTAGCATGACGTGACATGAAACTATGATACATCCCATAATATCGATGCTTAAAGTTGATTTAAAAAAAATTTGAAAAATTGAAAATTAACAAAAATCAGATCCAGTGTTCAGGCTGTGACACCTGGATGGATGTAAAACTGATCTGGTGTCAGTTTTTACCAGATGTGTTTTCATCCTAACATGTCATGTGTCTGTCTGCTGGACTGATGAAGTTCTGAAGCTCAGAAATGATGGAAAAAGTCAAAAAAAAAAAGTGTGAAATTCTGACCTTTGAAGGCTTGAAACTGAAAATATTCTTAGTATGAAGGTATAATTATGCACGGCTTCACTAAATATATTAAAGCTACAATCAGAAATAAACCAGCTGATTGTGAGGAGGTCTCGGTGGGACGTTTTTCCAGATGTGGTTGATTTTATGTGTAAGTCATGTAAGCAGCTTCAACAGACGAGTCCAAAATAACTTTCCCATGCTGCTGTTGTAACCCTGAAATCAAACTTCATGTCCAGTTCTGACCCAGTCTGTGTCTGTGCAGCCAAAGCGACCCGTGGCCTCGGTGCTGACCCTCCCGGCCCTCGCTGCCAGACCTCCGCGGGTCCCGGTGATCCCCAGAGCTCCGTACATCAGCACCCCGCCCACACATGGATACATCCCGCCAGGTAAGGCACACCTGGAGGAATGCTGCGGGTTAGATACAGCCGCTCTACATGTGATCCGTCAGCAAATAATAGTGAAGCGTAATCAGAAGACTCGCAGTGGGAATCCTCCCCATTGATCCAGCAGCTGGTGTTGGTCCGGTTCTAACGCTCTGCAGATCATTATTCATTTTAAAAGGGCAGCAGAGTCCAGCTGAGCACAGCTGCTCCTCCTGGCTGTGACGGTGGAGCTGCGGCTGGATGTATAGTTATTATATTCGGACTTTAGCTGCTGCTGTGGTGCTCCTATAACAGATGTGTTTGTTTAGAAGTTCGGGGATACAGAAAAACTATGGCTGCACACCAACGCTGCATGTAGTCAGAGCTACAAACATCACAGACTAATGTGCTGCAGCCCGAATCGTCACTGAGGCCGTGTTTTTGTATGATTGTGAAGCAAACTTTTGCAATGCTGCATAAAATAATAAAAGTTAAATTAGTTTTTTGTGCATTAGCTGCTCTGGTAATAAACTGGGCTGCATAGTGTTTTCAGAAGGTGGCGCTGTAGACTACATCAGACATGACAAAACCAAACTGCATGTGGTTTTCTGCAGCAATCAGGACAAACTGCATCATCATAATAAACTGTCATCGTCATGTCTGTGCACTTTTTAGCAGCTCGAACTTATTTACAGTCACGCGAAACACCAAAACTGTGTAGAGGAGCATGCTAGCTTGCAAACTGTGAAATCCGACAAAAGCAGCAGTCCAATCCGGTGTGGTTTGGTATACTGCTACGTATTGGCACATACTAAAGGTACTTCTGTCTGACTATATAGGGTAGTGGAGGATGTTGGAACACAACCTAGTTGTTTGCTACTCGCTAAAGAGAAAAACACAAAATAAAGAAAGAAACAAAACTTTGTCAACAAGGCAAAAAACTGAGAGAAGTCTTGAGGAAAGTTGTAATGAATGTTTCATGTGAGCTGCTGTTGTCTATATTTCATCCTGTCTGAAGTCTCTAGAAGCAGAAACCGCTGATTAGTCGTGTGTTAAACATTCGCTACGTCAGAACTTGTTAAAAAAAAGAAGCTGTTTTCCTTCAGGTTCATTTACTCTATTTTGAAAAAACTCAGACACCACCTCAAGCAAGCATAGAAGCTACATTGTTTTGTATTTTTTCAGATTTTGCCTTTTCTCCTGCAATAGTTTAAAATGTGCATAAAAATACGTTTTGGAAGCTAACGGCTAGTACCAGTCACAGCTATGAGTGTCTCTGCAGCAGTCAGTAAAAGAGCTGCTGAACCAGCTCCCTCAGATTTCTTTATTAATGCAGTCCTGCAGACCTGTGCCTGACAGACACAGCTGAGGGTGCAACGGCTCCCAGTAGACCACATGATACTGTATTACAGTGCAGCTCAGACATTAGCTTTTGATGGCTGTAACTCTGTTTGCAGCAGTAGTTGTGCTGTTGAAGCGTAGACTTGAAGCTGCAGTATTCCTGGACTCCTAAATAAAGCCACAAAAAAACGCAGATGTGCTCACAACCAGCAGCTGGATGTTATCGGGGATCGAACTTTTAAAATGAGTTAAGAGGAATAAATGCATCAAGTGTCACATCATCTCTATTTTCTGTAGCATCCTGCAGTGTGTTTCCCTAAATTGGACTGGATCAGACAGAACATAACGCAAAGTAGGCCTCTAAAGGTTCTTGTGTTAACCTTCAAGGGGTTCCATTAGCTTTAGCTTGGTGAACATATTAAAATGGCATCTGAGTAGAAACAAAGCTCACGTTGAACAATTGGAGACAGAAAATCGTTGACAGAAGCCATGTCTTTGATGTGGCACTGAGGACAAAGGATTATACATATGTACGTACATTAACTGCACTGTGGGGCAATTAGTGTCACATGAAAGGGCATAAACTGTCCGTAGAGGGACCTCAGGACTGCACTGTAAGTAGCTGATAAGTGGTGAAGTAGACCACCTCCTCAGTGATAGTTCCAGTCAGCCTTCGTTAGTCAAACTATGTCCACTGTTCAGATTTAGATAACTTGCTGGTTCTCTGGAGTTCTTCTGTCTGTGTTTGCCCATTGTGCAAGCCTGTACATCACTGTGTTTGTGTTCTGGTGACGGTTTTTCCAGTGTTTGTTTAGATTCTCAGTCATCCAGGTCCTGGTAATTCGAAATGCTTCAGTGGAAGACAACTAGACTTCTTTTTGTTTCTTGTAGACATGTCCCTTCTTGCCCAAGAGGGTTCCTTCTAACTGCCCAACTTGCATGATAAGTTGTGATGGGGGTGGAATGATACGGGATGCCAGGAATGCACTGCATGTGGTTAATAGGTGGTGTTGTAGACCAACTTCCCAAGCTTTCTTCACTCGTCTCTCAAACAGCCAAACACAAGTTAAGCAATGTTGTATCTGACACAGGAAGGAGGACATGTATATATATATATATATGTCTATAGATAGATAGATAGATAGATAGATAGATAGATAGATAGATAGATAGATAGATAGATAGATAGATAGATAGATAGATATAACTGGAACAGTCATCTCTAAACACCCAACAGCCACATACAGTACAGTCCTGACATCCCTCCCCCCCGAGGCATTTAGCATTACCATGAGCTCGATGACTGAGAATGTACACCGACTTCCTTATGTTCATGGAGTATCTGAAGAACTCAGGAGGACATTGACCAAACACTGTATCCTTGTGCGCTTGAATTCAAACACATGCTAAGGCAGATGCTTGTCCACCCAAAGGACAAAACATCTGAGCACAAGTAGAGCAGTGTAGTATGCATAATTCAATGCAGCAAGGACTGCAGACCTGTATGTTTCAAAGAAAAAAAGCACATGGCATAACACGGGAGAATTAGGTCTGGATTTAGCAGTCCACCTGCATCTGAAAGACAAGGTAGACTCGTCTGAGGACAACGATGTCCACATTTCGGCCAGAAGAAAACCGAAGGAAGACTCAGAATGCTGTCCTGGTATCCCTAAAAAGACAACCTAACTTCCATTCACACCTCAAAAAAAGGAAAACTTAAGAATCTGGGCAACATCACCTACAAGCCTTTAAGATCAGTGGTAAAACATTTTCAAGAAACAAGTCAATTCGCCTTTGTTTTAGCTTTTAGGTACGTCATGCCCCCGTTGTTGGCTTGGGAGATGTGAATAGCTTACACTGAAGACGATTGAAATTTTGAATATGATCTGCCTTTCTTTGAAATCAAACAAGTTACATCATTCAGGTTGCTATGTGTCTTTCAGGTCTGTTGCTTCTCAGTCATCCAGGTCATGCTAATCCTTGGAGCTTTAGTAGACAGCTTCTCTTTTAGGTTCTTAAAGACATTTTACTTCACATCCAAGAGAGGTGAAGCGGCATCTTCAGGAACTTAAAGAGAAGTCCAGTTGTTTTCTACTGAAGCTCCAAGGATTGTATGTTTTTTAATTCTTCAGTTTCAGCACAGCTAACACGCTAGCCCAGTTGTATCTCCTGTTTCCCGACCTGCTATCTGGTAGTCCTCAATGTCATTCCGCCTGTTTAGGGATTGGCCAACCCATGGATGGACTCCAACTATACCATCTTGAACTACACCTAGAAATGGTAGCCATTGTTGTGCCCTCACTAAAGTCTGCCTGTTGCTAGCTGCAGTCCAAGAGAGTCTCTCGAGAGGCTGCTGAATTAGCGACAACGACTTGGACAGTCTGTAGGTAGGGCAACACCAGACAAGACGAGTCAGGGCTGTCTGGTTAGCAGTGATGTCAAGACAGCCGAGATGCAAAGATCTGTGAGTTAGCCCTGTAGGGTTGAGTTAAACAAAATCTGTGGAGCGAACTGTGATTCTGCCCTAAAAGATCTTCCACCTGGACAACTGAGAATCCTCACAGATTTACCATCTTTTTTCTCCTTCCACAGGTTTTGGTGCACCTTATGGTTACAGCCCTGCAGGCGCCCTCCCTGCTTACAGTAAGCTTCCACTTCTTTTATCCCATCAATTATCCATCCATTGTCCCTGTTCATCGCCAACATTTGAGTTTGTTTTTCTTCGCTCTTCCTCAGGTTTTCCCTCCAGAATGCCCTCAGTAGTTGTCCCAGTCATCCGAGTCCCCACAACATACCCCGTCACCCACCTGTACCCCTATTAGGACCCTCCCTCACCCATCTCACAGGAAATCACTTGTTAAAGGAATATCCTGGCTGTGTGTTCACAAAAAAACAACACCAGTTTCTGAGCATTAAATAAGGCAGAACTATTGTTGCACAGCATGTTCCCTCTGGGCCACAGCGGCAATCAGCGAGATCCATTTGGCTGTTAGAAAGTTGCGTTGGCCTCGTCTTTTGCTGTCCGTGTGAACACAGAGTTTGACAAATAAGCTCTTTGATCAGCAAACCGTTATGCAATGAAAAAAAAAAAAAAACAAGCTCAGCATTTAGTGAGCCGCAGTGTGTGAAAGACTGCTCAGGAAAATATTACAAAGTAGAGAGCAGAGTGTCTAGTGTCGGGTATTACATTTACAAGGGAAGTCATTAACCTCACAGCAACGGAAACACCAACCATTCGTCGAAATAAACAGCCACTGAATGGACCTAAAAAGGATTATTAGCCAGTCAAGGCTATAAAACATCCTCTGCAGGGAAACTAACCCAACAACCACTATAGAAAAGTAAAGACACTCAAAATTGCAGTCGCTATAAGGAGCAGGAAGCAGCCTCTGTGGTATAGCAACCACTAAATGTGCAATGTGGAAAACTGAATAAATAACATATTGAGGAAATGAAACACTGTTGATTTCCCTAAACTAAATATCCACCGTAACGACCCTATAGGGAAATAAAGCTGATATTAGTAGGATTACACAGCAAGAACAAAAAACATCTACACAGCATTCGTTGTAAATAAATAAACTATTTCACTAGAATGGACACTAAACAGTTTATTTCCCTGCAGTCATCATCAACATGTTAACTGCAGAGAACTTCAGATATTTTTAGCTGCTTAACATCCAAAGAAGGGAACTAAACCAATAAAACCAGTGCAGGGAACTAAATAAACCCACTAACCACAGATCAGCTATGAAATATCTCCAGTAGGGAACCAAAAAGAAAACACCCCCAAATCAATCAACTATTTCAAAGTATTGAAATAAATCAACAGCCACCTCAGGGAACCAGTTGAACACCAGCTGCACACTGACAACTAAAGAACCAATGTAGGGAACTAAACATACTTCACTTTGGACTAAAGAAAATAAATTCTAACAACTAGTCAACTATGGTTAGTCCATATTTTACAATGGTCACTGCCATACACCACTCACCTAATATATATTACAGGGATCTAAAACGAAAAGGAAAAAAAAAAGGAACGTCTTTTGAAGGGAACTAAGAACTTAGTACCCACCAGTAACCAACTACAACATTTCTAGCAGTTAAATAAACTTGATTTGGAACTAAGGGAACTAAATAAACATCTTTTAAATGGAACTTAAGAACTTGTCACCCATAATCAACAAGCTGCTGCATATCTACAGCACATGTCCAAAACGCAAACACCTGTAATACAGACATCTTCATATAAAGTATAGGGAACCAAAAGATCCAGGAAGTAAACATGCTTAGTTTCAAACTTAAAATTGTACAAACTAGGGAACTAAAAACAGAAAACCTTACTACCCACCATACAACAGCTACAAAATACCAATACACAGCAATAATAGATATCCAGACACTTTAGTAAATGAACACCAGCGGCACACAAACTACACAGCCAATGCAGGGAACTAAATCCCTGAAATAAATACACTTTAATAAGCACTAAGTAAAGTAAAATATAGAACCTGACGAATCAGAGAAGTTACAGTGACAAGCTTCTAAATGCCTCCAGTACAGAACCAAGAAGAAAAGTCCTGCCAGACACCAACGACCAGATACACAGAACTGGGAACTAAAATGTGAAGGAACTAAATGTACTTTGGTTGAATTAAAGATACTAAAATGTATAAAGAAACCAAGCAAGTAGCTCAATAAATATCCAGGAATTAAATACACTTTAATTTAAACTAAAGAAACAAAGATCTTCTTAAGGGAACTAAAAAAAAAAACACAAAAAAACCCCACAATACCCACCAAAAGCAAACTACTGAATATCTAGAACGAAAAGGAAAACATCTGCTATACACCAACAGCCAGACACACAACATGGAAAACAAAAAATCCAGAAGTAAACATAATTAGTTTTGCACTAAAGAGACTAAGACGTAGAAACTAGGGAACTAAATGAATAAATATCTTTTGAAGGGAAATAAAGAACTTCCTAACAGTTTACACCGACTAAAGAATATCTACTTTATTAAACCAGAATATCCAGGAATTAATGACAGTTTATTTTAAAGTAGGCAAACTGAAATGTGGGAACTAGTTGAACATTTTATGAAGGGAACTAAAGAACGTACAACCTGCCAGTAACAAACTATTGAATATCTACAGTATAGAACCAAAAAGGAAACACCTGGCAGAAAGATGCACAAAACTGGGAACTACAAAAAATCCAGGAAGTCAACATTCTTAGTTTTGAACAAAGAGAAACGAGGGAACTAAAACATAACAACCACCACAACTATGAAATAACTACAGCATGGAACCAAAGAGAGAACACGTGTTATACACCAACAGCTCAATAAATCCTGGATGTAAAAGTAAATCAATAAATTGGCAACCCCTTCAGGGAACTAAATGAACACCTGCACAGCAAAATAGCCAATGTAGGGAAGTAAATAAATGAACTTAAAAAATCAAAGCATCTCCTGCAGGAAAGTAAAAAAACTTAAAACAAACAAACATGAACAGTCCAGAATGAAACGGCCTCTTTAGGGAACCAGAAAGCAGCTACGAGCTAAACACAGTGTAGGGAACTAAACGTCCTCTTTAGTGTAACTAACTCAGCATCCATCATAGAAAATTCCTTGCAGGCAAACAAATAAATATTCTGTCGCTTTAGGGAACTAAAACATAAATTCTCCATAGACAATAAATGTGAGCTTTAGGGAACTACCTAAGACTGATGGGAGCTTATTTGTCAGCATGTTGACGATTCCTTTAACAATCTGTCATGGATGTGAACATGTGTTTTGTATTTTACTTTCTCTCTGTTTTCTATTGTTGTTTTAAGTTTTTCTGTTGAGAGAGAACAAAAAAAGCAGGTTTACACTAATCAGGTTTGCACTGAAAAACCTTTTTCCTCTCGTTTGGATATCGAACGTCCGAGTTTACAGTTTACCGTTGAGCCATTTTATTCTGTTTGTTTGTGTTGAGTTAAAATACTTTCTTTTCAGAAAGATATTTTATTTTGACCTGTTTGTAGGTGATATTGTTTTTAAATAAATGAATATTTTTCGCCAACCGCCGTCTAACTTGTTGTTTTCAGAACGAGTCTTGTCGTTATTTATTCGTTGCTAATCAGAAAATGCTGTTTGTGCATCAATCACCTTTATTTCCCAACATCGTCTGACAACGTTTCTGGATTTCTAAGTTGTTTTTGCACATTGACTCTGTTTACCTCATCAACTGTTTCATTTACTTCATTTTAAACTAAATCCTCATTCCTGATGTTTTATTTGTACGACTGATACTTTTTCCACCTCATGTGTCCACTGAGAAGCTCTCAACTCAAGCTTTCACTCTCAGTCGTCCAGATTGTGAGATATCTATTCTATATCTCTATTTCTATAAGTAATAATCTAAAGGTGTACTCACCAAGTTGGCTCCTGAGACCTGTGGGTGTCAGTAAAAAGACGGTGAGAAACACAAGCAGTCAGATGCTCAGGTTTTAAATAAACTTTAGCTTGACGCACACTGTTAAACATGTCAGCCATGAGTTACAGAATCAACTGCTGCTTACTGTTTCGTCTGCAGATCCTTCAAAAGCTCCACTTTTAAGGTCGTTTTGCAAATTTGACAACGTAAATATCCAAACAGAAAAATGTGTCACTTCACAGACTCATTATTCGTCATTATTTACACATTTCTGTCGACCAGTTAAAGGATTTAAAACACATTATGAATTTAAAACTACCAAAAAACCAACTATGCTAATCTTTTCATCTACTTTGGTAGATGCTCGTCTGGACGATATCAATATTGTGATTGATCTGAATCCTCTCTCCTTGCCGTAACGCACACAGGGATCACATTTCCTTCACCGAGGTCTTAAAAAGGTGATAAAACGCTTTAAATTCGATTTGCGCGCTCATATTGTGTTACTGTAGACGTGTGCTCACGGTCTGTGGACTCTTACAGACATTTAAACCTTCTGAACTCGTGTTACATTTTTACTCACTGTGGCCTTGTTTTTCCTTTTCTTTTTTTTGGTCCAAGTCTGGCAGCTCTGTGGAAACAGAACAACAAGACGGAGAGAACTAAAAAAATAAAGTCAAACAATTATACAGGTATATTTACATGAACCATAAAACGGAAAAACAGAATGTTATTAAAAACAGAAAAATTACGTTAAAAATAAAAATCTTTCAGGTGTTAACCAATATTTTGCCAATATTAAGGAAATAGTTCAGTCATAACGATGTACACAAAACTGCATGTTTTTGGGTTTTTTTTTTTAATTAAAAAATTTGACAAAAATTTAAAACCTGGAATCAACATATTCAACTTCTTTTTCAAGTGCCCACATGTTTTAGTAATCCTGAAATAAAACGGTGACTCTACATATATATTTAACATGTTTATATACTTAAAACACTGCCTACAGTTCAAACAAAATAAAAAAAATAAAAAATAAAACTAAATAAATAAAGAATGAGATAAAATGGTGACCAAAATAACAGAATTAAAAAAACAAAATAAAACTCGAAATAAAATTATTTTTAAAAACAAAATAAAACAGTGACGCTACAAATATTATTAACATGTTTTATACCTAAAACACTGCTTGCAGTTGACTAAAATTTAAAAAAAAAAATGAGGGGAAAATAAATAAAATATTAAAAAAATAAAATGTTGAGTGAAATAAAAACGGAAATACCTGAAACTAAAACAAAAAAACCAACTCAAAATGAAATAATAAAAAAAAATAAAATAAATAATGGAAAAATAAAACGGTGACTACAAATAATAAAAATTTAAAAATAGGGAAAACAAATTAAAATGGTGACCGCGATACCGAAATAAAAACTGAAATAACGGAAATTTTTTTAAAAAACAACCAAAAATAAAATAATTTTATTTCAAAAAACTGAGAAAAAAAACAAAAAACAAAATAAAACTCTACACATATTGCAAACACATTTTTATACTAAAACACTGCCTGCAGTTCAACCAAAACAAACGTTTTTAATTCCTTTTGAGTCAATCGTGGCTTCACGGCTGCGTTGTTTGTTTTTTACAGAATCTGGTTCTAACAAGATTTTTGTCGAATTTTTAAGTGGGACAAACAGACAAAAGCGTTTTTGATTCAATCTGACTGCGTTAACCTTAAATTTGGTAAATGTTTTAACAGACCTGTACGTCGAGGATTGTTTTAAAGTTTAAAATCTCATTACTCAGTCTGTTCAGAGGGCCACAGTTCCAGTAGCAACACTCTGATGAATGCAGCTTAACGTTCAACCTGCAGCCTGTTTCTCAGTGGCCACATTAAAGTGTCCCCTCCTGCCTTCATGTCCACAAAGTGCAGGACGAGTGTCGGCCGCTAACGAGCCCTTGTGTTCCCGTTAACCCTGCTTGGTGTCTCCTGTCCGTAGGCGGCCTGTACATCGACAGTGCCTATTACCAGCCGCAGACCATCGCCACACCGATAATCATCCACCTGGGCCCTCAGGATCTTTTCTGACCCCGACGACACTCCGAGAACCCGACTCGGCAAAAAAAAAAAAGACTTGCGGTTGATCCCCTCGCCCCTGTTCCTCCCGATTACGCCGTCTTCTCCTTCCACACCGGCTGCAACACTGAAAAGCAATATGGAAGAAGAAGAAGAAGAAGAAGAAGGCCGAGGCTCCGTTTCACCCAATACGACCACGAAGCAATACTCCTGCTGCTCCTACTGGCCATCAGCAACGTGACCGACTGTATGTACATACGACTACCTGTACATATGGATGTGTGTGTTTTCAATTTACATACATATATATATATATATATATATATACAAACATGTTAATAGATTTGAATATGTACAAGGCAGCAGCGGGTAAAGACACACATTTATAATCTATCTCTGAATGTAAATACAGTAGTGACTGACGTAGCTTTGTATCTAAAGCCGACATGATATCTATAAACACGTTTTACAGATTGTCTATAACGCTGTACTGGTATGTGGACGCTATTTAATCCTCTAATTAAACACATAGTAGGTTAACTAGTCATTTTCCAATTTGAAGACAGAACTGTTTCTGCGAAATCAGTGGTTCCCAACCTGTGGCTGGAGGACCCGCACAAGGTCGAAACTTGATTATTTTTTTTTTTCCGCCCCAAAACGGGATAATTTACCTCTCATGTTGACAAAACGTTGGGAAGCACTGGTTTAAACGGACGTAGACGGAGCAAAAAGATGTCAGCTAAGACTTATAATAGCTTCTTTTTTTTTTGGTGATATTTACGGATTCAAAGCCTTTATCACGGTATGTGTACTTTTATATCGCAGTTATGAAACAAGTATACATATGCGGTGCGATATAGTAAATACTAGAGATAATCAATTGAGAAACTGTTTATAGGTTTTAAATAACAAAGGAATGTCTTTTTTGGCTAATCTGGTAAAAAATGAATAAATATATTTCATCACAGTAAAGCAACTGTACGACACTTGGTCTTTCGTTTTTCATTAATACGAATTTAATTCCTCCATCGGACCGGTTCAGGATGTTTAAATACCTTTTCTCTTTATGTTTACATGTTAGTCGAGGTTTAAGCATCGAAAATTCAAACAAGGATTCTGCATATTGGTTTCTAAACAAATTCCACTCGTGCTAGTTTATGTATGTATTTAGCACCTATTAATAAACCTGTCTTCATTAATCCTGAGTTGTCTGATTAGCAGGTGAACTTATTCTAACAATCACTTTAATTTCTACAAAACACTTCACAAAGACCAGATTGAATTCTGTTTTTATTTTTAAATATTCCAAGAAACCATTGAAGAGACCACCGTCTGCGTTTGTGCTTCCTCTTTAGCACGTTAGCACGTTAGCTCGTTGTTTCTGCCGCTAACATTCATCTGTATAACTTCTCTGCTGCTTTCTCTGGATTATTTCACCACAAATCGTCAAACGTTTTGGACAGTTTTTCAAGCGTGAAATATGGATGTTTATAAAGGTGTTTGGGAAATTTTAGCTCGATGTGTCAAATGCTTCCCGAGACAAATGTTGTTTTTTAAAACTGCAATTCGAGGCTGTTTGAACGACGACATCTCAGAAACTATTACCGATAAAAACCTGAAATTTTCATGGTTATTTCTCATCATGTCATCGATTCAGAATCTGGACGAGTTGATTAAACGTTTTCTAATCATCTAATCAAATCAAAACAGTTTGAAACTTCAGAACTCGGTTCCATTTAAACCGACCATCGAGCACTATTTTAGTTTTTGTGGTACAACTTGTCAAATCTGCTCCATCAGCTATGAAAAGCCAACTTTATTTCCCATTTTTGCGACCAAATATGTCATGTTAAACATGTTTTATATGCTTAGTTTTGTATTATTGTGACCTGCAGCTACATGTGGCTCAGAAAACATCACTACTAGACGTCTGCGTTGTCTGATTTTTGGGTATTTTTATCACATTATACATTATTTGCTGCAGAAATATTATATTTCACCTCATTTCCAAAATCTTCTTCCACATGTAACTGGAGCTGCAGGGATCAATTAATCAACTAATTAATTGATCTCCAACTGTAACTGATAATTAAGTAATTTTTTAAGCAAATGAAAGTCTTATTTCTGTTTGCAGTGTCTTAAATGTGACAGCTTTCTGGTTTGTTTCCTCCTCTGTGACAAAAAAAAAAAAAACCATGAATATCTTTGATTTGTGGCCAAAACAAGACATTCACTGAACATGTTTCACTATTTTCTGACACTCAACAGACAAAACAAGAGATCGATTAACCAGGAAAAACAATTAAAAGATTAATTGAAAATGCTTTAATCAAATAGCTGACAGACAATAAAACAGCAGCCATGTTGGAGATTTTCAAGCAAAATAAGTTTAAAAAAAAACAACAAATATTCTCATCTAACAGCCTCTGAGGTGAGACGATTTGCTGTTTTTGTTCGTCACTTCATTGTAAACTGACTATTTTCTGTATTTTTGGCCGAACAAGCACTTAAAATCTCCGCCTCTGGCAGTTTGAATCGCTCCTGAGCTCCCATCCTGCCGTTCGGTTTCTCTTCTCGTAAACAAAACCACAACTGCTGCCTTTTACCGCGTCAAACCCAAAACTGCCTCCTATGACTTGTAGTAAATAAAAAGCCAGCGCGACATGAATGGGAGAGGCTTGAAAGAAAGTCGTGGAAACTGTGTTTTCTACTCACCTCTTCTTCTTCTTCTTCGTCGGTTCTTCCTGCACTCGGCCGCCGCCGAGCCAATCACATCTGAGAGTGAAAGAAATGTCTGATTACACACTGCGAGAATCAAACAACGGCACAAAACAAGACATTTAAACCAGCTGTTTGTATGAAAGGCTGCAGCACTTAATGAGCAGGAGAGTGTACGACGGCTGTTTGGGACTCTGCAGGAAGCTTATTTGCTCGGCAGCGTCCCACCGATGTTCCTCCAAACCTCGGCTCGCTGCTACACGACACAAAAACAGACTTAACACGTTTTAATTGTGTCTCCTGAAGCCGGTTTATCCCGTTCAAGGCCAGAAAAATCACACAGCAAGAGTCGATGTCTTTTTTTTTTTACCTGAATGGATTCAACGAGGCGTCTCCTGTTGCAGCTTCACTGTTTTCTGTTGCTTCCACATTAATCATATCATCTCTGCTTGATAAACACTTTGATAATTCTGGGGATTTTCACGTCTAATCAGAGGATCTTGTGTTTATCTAAGTGGGAAGTTCCTGGAAATGTCATTTAAAAAAAATAACAGCAAACAAACCGGCTGTGAAGCAAAATGAACACTGAAGGAGAGTGAAGAAGGGAGCACTTATCCACAAACCGCAATCTGGATCTTTAAGGCAAAAGACTTTAGTTGGATGTAAAATATGTGCAGACGTGTGATTTCATTTATATTTGAAAAGCTCAACTTGAATAATCGCAATCAACTTTCAATTTGAATAGTTTTACGAAAAATTTGAATTTGTATGATCATTTGAATTTCAGTGTATCTGACTGAAACTGAACTCAAGGTGTCTCGGTGG
>NW_007578215.1:145690-150968 GCF_000690725.1 Stegastes partitus
ATGATTGAAACTGAACTCTAATAAGCTTGAAACCGAAATATTAGATTGAAACTAAGTTCTTATAAACTTGACACGAGGGATGTCCGATATGCCGACATTGTCCAACTCTCATCCCAATATCAACCGTTACCAATGTACAGTTGTGACTCGATAATCCGACCCTTAACATCCTAAACCTTGCTATCCGACAGGTTTTTAGGACAAACGAATGGACCCCATAAAAAACAGCCTTAACATAGCGACAGCCTTGGATTGTGACTCCAACATGACATTTTATGTCACCAATCAGGATAACGGCGTATTATCTGACTGAACAGATTGGCTATGTTCACACTGCAGGACTTAATGCTACATTTGGATTTTTTGTGTGAGTTCGTCCACATTTCCAGTTCAATGCGACTTGTATGTGATCTGCTGTGTGAACTTCATACGACCCAAAAGTGTCTTGCATGCTCAGAAGAGGACACGACGACGTCACACGCAGCGAGCGTGCTCAGTGTTTATGGAAGTAAACACGGATGGTCACGGTGGAGCGCCTCTTGAGATTTGAAAGGCTTTTTTTGTTGTTTTTAAGTAGTTCTCCAACTGGAGCCAGCACATTTACATTGTAATCACCATGGTTGTGGTGGTATTCTATCCACCCTCCCCCCTCCGGCGAATTCCAGGCATTATTTTATCGGTTTTCGTTATCAGCAAAAAACAAAACCAATAACAATATTGACAGATATTACATTTTTATGCCAATGTAATTGCTACCCAAAACCTATTTACTAGATCGAAACTGAATTCCAGAATACTTAAAACTGAACCTAACATTTTGAAATTGAACTCAGCTCCTCTAAAGCTGTATTTGATCCTCCAGCCCTCCTCTTCTTGACCACGTGAACAATGATCTGAGACAGAATCATGAATGTATGAATATGTGCTTACGTTGCTGTAAAATGCTCCAAAAATGCGACATAAAAATAATCAAGTCAGAAGATTAACAGAAGAAACAAGACTACGAATTAAACAAATTTAATATTAAGGTCAAGCTACAACTAATATTCTAGAAACTGTCCCAAATAAATTAAATATTTAGGTTAAGAATCTACAAAATTATACACAATACTAAATTAAATTATGTGACTAATTTCAATACTAAGTAGGGATGCACGATATATCAGCGACCACATCGGTATCGGCCGATATCAGTGTTGTTTCTGACATGTGGGTATCGGTCCAGTGAACGAATTTGGCTGATGATTGTCTAACATCAGCGCCTTCATCTCTACATTTGATATTTCACTGATGTTTTTACCTAAATGGTCTTTTAGTTAGTTGTCACGTTCTCACAGTGCTTACTTAAACTCATTTTTCAACGTGAACAAAAACTGAATATCGACATCAGTAATATCAGCGATATCAGAAATCTTAATATCAGTACCGGCCAGAAATGTTAACATCGTGCATCACTAATATTCAGGTGAAGACGCTACGATATTCCACCTGTAAAACCACCAGAGGCTGCACGGTTGCTGCTGGTTTTCCTTCATGGTTTGGCTGATATGATGCATCTCACTGCATGTTTACATTTTCTATAGTTCTTGAGATGTTGTCATTCAAATAGCCTCAAAAAAAAAAAAACCTGCAGAAAGTGGGTCGATGGGCGGTTTTTATAACAACGTATCTGGGGAAGTGTTTGACATATCGAGGTTAAACTCCACAGACACCATTCTAAATATCTATCATTTATGCTATAAAATTTTCAGGCAAATCGGAGTCGGTCGAGCAGAGATGTGGTGATTTTTTTTTTGGCAGCCTGAGATCTGAATCTTCTGAGTTCCCTGCAGCTGCCCCAGGACGACACCAACATCGGACCTGGACCGGGATCAGAACTCTTTCCGTCTCGTCTCGGGACAAACAGAGACAGCAGGACGCCTCCGTGAGAGATTAAATCAGTGTGTTTATGTTTTGTTTTTGTTTTTTGTTTTTTTTCTTTTTGCGAGTGCAGACAGCGAGGACGGTATCAGATGGAGGTCCAGATCCTGCCGGTATTTTTAGCAGGCAAGCGAGAAGCCAGAAGGTGTTCGATTACGCAACGTGGGCACATGCCGCCCTCGCTGATGGCGGTTTGTCATCTTATATCAGGATGCCGGGAAGCAGAGTACAGTTTAATTCACCTTCTTACCCACACAGACACCTCTGATACCAGCTCTGAGGATGAAGGACGGCCTGTTATTGCATCGACATCTGACATTCATGCACGTACGCAGTTTACCAAGAGGTGGCCAAACCTTTAAGATATGAACGGAAATCAGATTTAGTTTGCCCCAAACAGAGAATCAACATCAGATTATAACACATACAAAAAATGCATCTGTGCATGTAAAGGTTTGATATTTTCTATTTACATCTGTGGATTTAAATCATTTCCTGCAAAAATATTCAGACTAGACTTTCTAATAACACAAAAAAAGCAATTTAACACCTTTTCACCATCATACCGGCCAAAGCAGGAAGAAAAACACCAGATGACCACCTCGGATTAGGATGAAAAAAATATGAGGATGATGATAGGTTTAGTGTCATAGCTGGTGATAGTTTTTGCTACAAAACAAAGATTTTTTTTTTTTTTTTTTGGCCAAATTCGTGCCAAGACTCTAACTTTGGATGACAATATCTCAAGAAGTATTTAAGGTACAGATTTCAAATGTGAGAACACATTTCCAATCTACTGGAGGTGTTTAAATCCCACATTACAGGTTCCTCAGTGTGTACGCTGAGACTCTATGACCTGTTCAGTGTAAGGATTCAAGGATTCAAGGTCTTTTATTAGTCACAAACACAGTTACACATGGTATAACACACCTGGTCCACACCGAAACAAGATAAATAAGAATAAGGAATAAAACACACAATAAATACAAATATAATATATATATATATATGGAGAGAGAGAGAGAAATGGCAGAAATAACTAAATAAATACATCAAATTTCCAAACAAGAATCAAGTTTTTTTCTTTTCCTTTTCTTTTTTAAATCAACATTACATTATGTAGGGATGTACTTGCATGTAAAGGTTTTATATTTTATATTCATTTCTCTGAATTTACATCACTTCCTGCAAAAATTATTCAAGCAAGACTTTCTAATAACACATAAAAAGCAATTTAACACCATTTCACCATCATACCGGAAGGAAAACACCAGCAGGAGCTACAATGATCAGTCACATCATTTGGTGTTATGTATAGTCTTGTAGCTTCTTCACCTACAGACTAACTGTAGTCGGGCAAGTTTACGTAATAGTGTTTTATCTTAACCTGACTATTCCAACTTTTTAGCTGAATTTGTAACTTTAATCTCTGGTTTAACTTTACTGTATGTTTTTATAAATGCAGCGGCTTGAATTGAACATTTTTCCAACAATAAGTGTAAATTTACAAATATACATAATTCCATCTAAAACCATTGGGCGACTAGAGCTCGACCAGAAAACTTTCCTGTAATAAACTTTAGATATTCAAAATGGTATCTGTGGAATTTTAGCCTGATATATTCGGTACTTCATGAGATAAAAGTTTTTTAAAATTGTCCGTCGACCCATTTCCAGGAAGTTCGGTTGTGATCGCTTCATCTTTAGCTCGTTAGCACGTTAGCTCGTTGTTTCTGCCGCTAGCATTTATCTGTATGACTTGGAATGTGAAGAACTCAGGAGCAACGTGACATTTCTCTGAGTGATTTCACCACAAATCGTCAAATGTTTGGAAAATTTTTACAGCGTAAAAATATGGATGTTTGTAAAGATGTTTGTGAAATTTTAACCCGATGCATCAAACGCTTCCCGAGATAAATGTTGTTTTTTCACACAGGCTGTTTGAACGACAGCTCAGGAACTATTAAAGATAAAAACCTGAAATGTTCTCTGATACTTCTCATCATGTCGTTGATTCAGATTGTAAAAGATCGAAATGAGAAGTTAATTGATCGATGAATCCCTGCAGCTCCAGTTATATGTAGAAGAAATGTTGGTGAAATGAATATTTCTGCTGTAACTAGTGTGTACTGACAAATGTGATGAATATAGAAAATATTCAGACATTGAATGTTTAAACAAAACGATTGAATGAATGAAGAGCTGCATCTCTGAGCTCACGTTAATAAACAAAATAATAATGTCAACTAGTGATGTTTTTTGAACCGTATTTAGCTGCACGAGACAATAATACAAAATAAAACAATTAGACAATTGGTCACAAAGCTAGAAAAATATTGGTTCAAGTTGCATTCAGGATGTTTCCATGCAGTCCAGTGTTTATTTTGTCAAAGACTTTACAGGATGCTTTTTATAGTTTTGTCTTAATGTCACTCGGGTTTCGGTTTATTAGCTTCCTCACTCTGCTAACATCAGGTCGGTCCGTTCAATCCCCCCGTCACGAGGGTCCAGGTTTGTTTCTTGCTTCAGCTTCATGATCATTTCGGAGGCGCTGCTAAACTGAACTTCAACCCAAAACTCAACAACAGAAACGCCACTGAGGAGAACAGAACGCAGCTCCACGACCTCCAGAATGACGCCACAACTAAATATATCTGTGAATATACGTTATTTACTGCAAATTTCACCTTGTTTCAAGACATATTTGTTTAATTACTGGTGCATGATTTCATGTAAATGTTTTAATATTTAAATATTTTCTATGCATATTTGTCAACACACGTGATTTAGTGCAGAAACCTTCATTTCTTCCAACAATTATTGATTAGTTATCAACTTGCTCACCAACTGTTCAATAATCAGTGCTTTTTTTTAAGGAGAAAAGAAAAAAAAAGTATAAATCCTGTGATTGCAGCGTCTTAAACGTGAATATTTTCTGGTTTCTTTCGTCCTCTGTGACAAAAAGCTGATTATCTTTGGACAAAACAGGACTTTTGTAACATTTCTGACATTTTATAGACCAGAAAAATAATCGATTAATCAAAGGAAAACAAGTTTAACACATCAATGGAATCATGTAATTGTTACTGGGTTCAGACAAACAAACAAACAAACAAAAAACCTCTTTGCAATAAATCAGTGGTGACCTGATTGAAACACTGGCTCAGGTTCAGAAGTTTAGTGGCTTCACTTGTATTTAGAAGTGAAATCAGAAAATCAGAATCTAGGCTTTATTAAATCTTGAGGTTTTGAACATAACAGAAGATTAAACGTGTGACGACGGCGCCCTCTGCTGGTCGAATGAATCTGAGCCGCTCACCGACTGGAAATCCAAAGTTTATGTGGGAGGAGGAACATC
>NW_007578215.1:151753-156184 GCF_000690725.1 Stegastes partitus
TATATACACACATATATTTCTGTTGAACCACAATTCAAAAGCAATGTCATGGTTTTCATGACATTTGTATTTATTATTACTTTTGTCAATTTCAACTTATTTCAGCTGGGTTTTTTTCCGTCTTTAATGGAAGGTTATGAATATATCTGAGGACGACTGTAGACGTCCAGCAGAACGTTGTGTTACAACCAGGTGATCGCTGTCGAACGCAGACGGTCGTACCACCTCAGCTCACTTGATTTCAGAAGATCTTCCGTCCACAACACGACACAATGTGGACACTGATGACACAGATTTACGACCATCAAAAGGCTTCAGGTGAGAGGACGCCAACAGCTACACGGTGCTTCTCTGCACATGTGTTGAACTCCTGCATTGTTCGGTCACATTAACTTCTCAGCACAGCGCTGGAAATTACCCTGATCATCGATTTCTTTGAAAAACTGTTGAGCAAAATTGAAAAAAGAATTAGATTTTTATTTTTTTTTTACCATGACAAGTCAGGAACATTCTCTTTCCAATGACTTCAGTTATGTGTCGGTGTGACCTGTCATTTGTTGGCAACTGGCGCATGAAGTTGAGGGAAGTTGTGACCATTTTTGAGGGCCGATATCTCAGAGGCTGTTTGTGTCGTCTTCATTAAATCTGGTAGACTGAAACATCTCATTTTGGACTATGCGACACCAAAATGTCATACTTCTGTTGTAAACCCTGTCTGTTTTATGGTTGCACAAAGATGGACTCAGGCTTAAAATCTATACCGTATAAAATATTAAAGATGGTAAATCATTGTAGTTCCTGTTGGTTTTCCTTTATGCTGATATGATGGTGGAAGGGCTGTGAAATGGCATGTTATGTGTTATTAGGAAGTCTTGCTTGAATATTTTTGCAGGAAATGATGTATATTTACAGGCAAGTGCATCACTGCATGGATGCATTTTTTTAATATGTTATCATCTGATGTTGATTTAAAAAAAAACAATTATTCTTACATTTAACAGGCCATAGAATCTCAGCATATGCACTGAGGAACCTGTAATGTGGGATTTCAACACCTCTAGCAGAGGGGAAATGTGTTCTCACATTTGAAGTCTATACCTTAAATACTTCTTGAGATATTGCCATCCAAAGTTGGGATCTGGGCACAAATTTACCAAAAAAAAAACAAAACAACCTAACATCCATCCAAGAAGAGAAGAAGAAGAAGAAGAAGAAGAAGTCAGGCCATAAATGAAACCCATCCCTGACGTTTTAAGCTCTCGGCTGAACCACTAGATGGCAGTAGCGTCCTGACCGCTGAACCCAGATCAGCTGCAGTTGAGACACTGTCTGCTTTGTTTGTTGAGACGCTGCTCAAAGCGAACACAACATGTGATTGTTTCTGCCAACTATCTGACTTCATACAGGCCCTGATCACAGGCGGGTTTATGTTTGTTTTGTGAGCTCTTCGGGCTGCTCGGCTTCTAAAAAGGTACAAAGGTACAGAGTGTTTTAAACGTCACGAGGATGCTCCCAAATCAAGCAGCTCCAAGGAGCTTAGTTCAGCCAGTTTATGGTGGTTCTGCTGCTCTGTAAGGCCCCAAATCAGAGGAAATGAGGTAAAGGAAGCTGTCGGAGATGAAGTAATGACGTTTAAGATTCCATTTTGTTCCCATTTTTAGCAAATTAATGACAATCCGCCTCTTGTTTAAGGCCTAAGAAGGCTGATTTCATTTAACTCCTGGTTCTAGTCCTGTTCTAAATGCATATGTAGCTTTAAATAAAGCTGCTGCTGTCCTCAGGAAGAAAACCCTCTCTGTGTCTGTGAGGGTAAATAGCGGAGACATAAATGAGAACCAAGACTTTCTATGGCCTGCAACGTTCTCTGAGGATCGTTTTTGCAGAAATATCTCTGAATTATCAGCGCAGTCCTTGTTTTCACTTCCTCGACAGCATCTCGCTGGTATTAATAAGCTGCATTTAAGTCATCATTTCATTTAACTAAATTGTATAATTCATCCCACTCTCACCCAGATGGCCCTGAGCCTGGTTCTGTCGGAGGTTTTTTTTCCCCTGTGGGGGTTTTCGGTTCCTTCCCACTGTTGTGGACTGCTGAAGCTTATAGGGAATCCAAATGTTTTGGATTGTTGGGTGTTTCTGCCTTTGTGAAGCGCTATGAGATGACTTGTTGTTGTAAATATGCGCGATACCAATAAAATTGCATTGAACTGAATTGAATTTTCTGACACCTGAAACAGAAAAATATGCCTGAAAGAAATCATTTCTGAACCTCAGAACTTCATCAGTCTCCAGCAGAGAAACACATGAACATGTTAGGATGAAGAACACATCTGAGTTCTGGTAAAAACTGACACCAGATCAGTTCTACATCCATCCAGGTGTCACAAGTGTTTTATCAATAATCAACTTTAAGCATCAATATTATGGGATGTATCATAGATTCATGACACAGAGAGACTGAAACTGTCCCAGAGACACATGAAACTTCACACGAGACAACAATATGATACAGAAACAAGACATAAAATGGCAAAATCTAGATACAAAATAAGTAAAACAAGACGGAGAACAGAGAAAGAGAGACGCGGAATGACAAATACGACAAACAATGAGAAAGAAACTGTCCCAAAAACACAAAACTGATGCAAAATGACAGAATGGAGACAAAAAATGACAAAGATGAGTAAAAACAACAGAAATCAGACACACAAAAAAAGAAAAATGAGTCATAAAATGACCAACAAAACCAGCTTTACATTCATCCAGGTGTCACTCCATAACTTTGTCTTTCCTCTATAACCAGCTGGTAGCATCAGTATTATGGGATGTCTTATAGTGTGAACAGTCAGATTGCAGCAGTTTAATGACATGGAGTCATAGAAACAATCACTGGTACCCTGCATGTGTTTCTGGTTTCTTTAATAAAAGCATTTTTGTTCATTTTCAAGTCTCATTTCCACCTTGATGATGCTGCCACCGCCATGCTTCAAAGTGGGGATGGTGTGTTTGTTATGAAGTGCATTCTGGGTAAACTTTAAAAGGCGCATATCAGCATGTGTGATGGTGGTTGGTCAGAACAAGTTCTAGATAATGGAAGGAGTATTTTTACCATCACTTGACACCAGGATCATCTTTGGTTTTAGCAGGTTACAGAATAAACTGGGCTGGACAAAAAACAGATTTAGTCTTTTTGGTGGCAGTTTTTAAATGTGGTTTTTGTTGATTTTTTTCGCCCTGAAATCTTCTGTGCTTGAAAAGAATCTCAAATTTTACATTTTGCGAGTCTTAAAATATGAACACATTAGAAACTTATTTTTGGAAAGACAGTAAATTCAACATCTTTGGGGGGTTTTGCACTTTTTCAGCCAAACCAGTAATTTGAACACATGTTTTTTTTTTTTTGAGCCTCAGGCTGCAGCGTTCTCATATTTCACAGACCGATCGAGCTCTAGCAGGTTGCTTATGATGAAAATAAACGATATGAAAGATTTTAGCCTCAGCGTGAGTGCTTTTGCGGCTGCACCTGCACATCATGAGACAGACTGCGAACAGAGCCGCTGTCTCTCGCCTCAACACTGGCCTTTATTGTCCCAAAGTAGCCAGAGGAGCTCAGCTGAGCATCTACAAAATTTAGCAGCTTCTCACATCAAATGACCCGGTCTGGGGACATGGCTAAATGTGATCCCGTTGCTCAACAGTGTTTTTGTAGCTTCTCACTGCATCTCTGCATTCTGTGGTTTTAGTTTCCAGCTAGACGGACTGAAGACAACAAACGTTATTGTCCCCGAAGGAAAACTTGCTTTGGGCGCAGAGCTGCAGTCAGTCTGCTGCTTTAAATATGAGCATGAAAGAAACATCATCGAACCTTGATAAAACATTTAGTTATACACAATAAGTTTGGTTATTTTTTACCCAAGCCAGCGTTCGAACGCAGCCGCTTCCAGCTGCATAACAGTGGACACGGTCTGACTCCAGAGTGGAACATGTGGAAATTCTTCATGCAATTTAATGTCATTTAATGTAATATTATGAAAACAGCATGAAAGCTGCACAATCGTTTGGTTTCACTTTGGTTCAAAACAATCTAGCTGAGCAGCTTCACAAAGTTCCACCTACACTTTGTCAACTCTACATTCAGCTACTGTCTCAGATCGTGTTCAGTTTTTTGCTTTTTAAGACTGAAGTTGTGTGAAACATTCTGGCTGAATTTTGAGAATGTCGTGCTTTCAGACCTGTTCATTTTGTGTTTTTCTAACTTTAAAAGAACATCTAACCCGGGAAACCATTTTAAAGGTTCAATATGTCCAGAAATATAACAACCATAGTCATGACGTTTGGTGAGGACACGAATCCTTAATTATTGATCTTTGAAAATAAAAAAATAGCAACATTTTCCAATAAGGGTGGCGCTAGGGACCCATGAAAGTTACT
>NW_007578215.1:157125-169782 GCF_000690725.1 Stegastes partitus
TTTCATCCATTTTTAAGGGCCAATATTTAAATTGTACCCACTGCTGGAGTAGTTTAATCATTTAGAATTGCTGGAAACTATGCTGTCTGAGCCTTCACCAAATTTCAGGACTGTGTGTGTTTTATTTCTGGAGATATTGGACCTTTAAAATGGCTCGAGGGGTGAAAATTTTACAAAACTTAAGTTTTGAATCACCAATAAGCAAATTCTGACCATAATCTGAAACACATATCCTGAGTTCAGTCTGACTCCAGGTGAATGCCATCGTTTAGTCCAGAGGTCACGAAAACACTCAGGTTGCCTTTAACCCTTAAAAACTATTTAGATTTTATGAATTCCTGTCAAGAATTCCCCCATATTAAGTGTCTACGCCACATTTTAAACTACAGCCGATGTCACGCTAATAAATATAAATAAAAAACACGCATAAAACATGTCCTGTACAGTCTCTCAGTTTCCAGATTCCATAAAACCACAGATTTCCTTGATTTGACCCACACTGATGGATCTAAAATCCATCTCAGTGGATAAACGGGTCAAATCTGACCCCAAACAGCCTCAGTGGACAGTTTTGTGTATTTTGGGTCACTTTAGGAAAAGTCATCAAACTTCAGGCTAAAAGAAAGACATTGGGGTGTTTTTACGGCCATCAAATGTCAAAATGGGACACATCTGACCTGAAACAGTCTGTAAGGGTTAAATAACTGATATCACATCCCTGAGAGCTGAACTGAGTCCACATAAGAGCATCGGTTCAACACGTTCAGGGCTCCAGACGCAACTAAAATGGTCGCATATGGACAAGTGTTGGACGACGCATCCTTCAAAGAAAGGGTTCTATACGAGCTCTTCTGCCTCATTTTGGATGCTTCAGATCGGTCCCAGCTTGTTAGAAAGTTGGGTTCAGCCACGATAAGGGTGAAGGGTCTTGCTCAAGGGCCCGACGGCAGCAGCTAAACCTCCAGCCTTCTGATCAGCACATCAGCGCCTCGACCATTGAGCCTCGACCACTGAGCCTCAACCGACCACTGAGCCTCAACCGCCCCCTGCAGCCATAGTCATACATTTTAAATTCAAAACCCGTATTTTCAGAGCGGTTGTCTTCAATTACCTTGATTTTCCTCAGAGCTGTAAATGCTTTTACTTCCACCAAAGCCATATTAAAAGAAAAACTACAGTTTGAGTGTGTGTGCTTTAGAGTAGACTTGTCAAACCTGTTAATCCCAACACATTTCCACTTCAATCAGCGGTAAAACAGCAGATACGGGCAGCCAGTGAGACACTAATACTACTGAATACAGCTGACACGAAGTAGAACGTAACATAAAGGAATGTTAGCCTTTCTTTGAGGTACATGAAATGCAAATTCGACCCAGAACTGATGCCTCCGTTTCCTCTCCAGCAGCAGGAAGGCTTCAGCCGGCGGCTCCAGCCTGAAATATTAATGCGACCTCAGCCGGTGACGGCGTACAGGAGCTCTAACTAAAACATGATTGAATTTATACGCTCGATACGGACTTCTGCTCGGCTCTCGCTGCAAAAAATGACAAAAACTAGTGCAGACAAGTTCCTCGTAGACAAACGGGTAACCGTGTCGAATAAAAACGAGTCTACTACTGAATAAAAATATCCATCGTTCAAGACAGACGAGGAGGAGAACAAGGTCTTTACAGGTTTCACTCGAACACAACATGTTGGCAAAGACATAAAGTACAAGACTACATAGAGACGCAACTTTAAATGTGGATGTTTTACCAGAATTTGCCAATTAAAGGTAACTTTTACTCCATGAAAAATCAATCAAAGCCCCGATATGACCTCCATCAGAACCAGCTGATTCTTCATCTACAGTAACTTTAGTTTATTTAATGAAGCCAAGCAGAGTTTTACCTTCATACTATGAATGTTTTCACAGTTATAGGCCCTTAAAATACACAAAATTCTCGCTTTTTAATGGACTTTTTCCATCATTTCTGAGCCTCAGGACTTCATCAGTCCAGCACACTCCTGAGTTCTGGTAGAAACTGACACCAGATCAGTTAGTGAAAACAAGTTATAGCAAACAAAAGGTCTCATATTTGATAAGAGGATCATCTATAGTTTGTGGAACTACCTTCCTTTTCTCTGGCTTCTAGTCATTTTGGACAGTTTCAAGACATTCTGGACAAGTTTTAAATTGTTAAGGACGAGTTGTGAGTTATTTTAGAGAAGTTTCTAGATGTTTCCAACAAGTTTTGATTCTTTTTGGACAAGTTTTGACTCATTTTGAAGATTTTATTTTCCATTGTTGACAAATTTGAGGCAGGTTTTGGATTGTTTACGACAGGGTTTGAGTCATTTTGGACATTTTTTTTCTTCATTTTGAACGAGTTTTAACACTTTTTAGGCAAGTTTAGAATCATTATGGACATTTTTTGAGTCAGTCCAGCAGATAGACACATGACATGTTAGGATGAAGAACACATCTGAGTTCTGGTAGAAACTGACACCTGATCAGTTTTACATCAATCAAGAATAAATCTGTTTTTTGTTGACTGTGTCTATAATTAATCTTGAGCATCAGTATTATGGGATGTCTCATAGTGGTAACAGTCAGACTGCAGCAGTTTAATGACATAGAGTCATAGAAACAATCACTGGTACCCTGGATGTCTTTTCTGTTTTTGTTCTGCAAAGGTCTCAAACAAGCTCTGAATGTTGATTAATGTGATTTGTCCAAACTGTTTTATAAAACATGTGAATACCAAAGATGTTTCTGCATTTCACAGCCAGAAGCTACAATCACAAGTGTTAAAGCGTGACGATATTAAAAAGTTGTTTTGCCACAGAGTGAATAACGTCCATTAGATGATCCTGCTATCAAATGATGGTAAAAATGCTCTTTCCATTGTCTAGAACTTGTTCTGACCAACCACCATCACACATGCTGATATGAGCCTGGAAAGTTTACCCAGAATGCACTTTGTAAAGTTTTCTCTGGTGAATGATCAGAAACCAGAAACACATCCAGGGTACCAGTGATTGTTTCTATGACTCTATGTCATTAAACTGCTGCAGTCTGACTGTTACCACTAAGAGATCCCATAATACTGATGCTACCAGTTATGAACAGAAACCAGAATCATTCTTCAGACTGTGACACCTGGATGGATGTGAAACTGGTTTTGTTGGTAATTTTTCAACTCATTTTTCTTTTTTTGTGTCTGATTTCTGTTGTTTTTACTCATCTTTGTCATTTTTTGTCTCCTTTCTGTCGTTTTGCGTCAGTTTTGTGTCTCTGGGACACTTTTTTTCTCATTGTCGCTTTTATCATTCTGCGCCTCTCTTTCTCTGATTAGTGTCTTGTTTTTCTACTTTTTTGTCTGCTTTTTTGGCATTTCGTGTCTCCTTTTGTTTTGTTTTTTTAAACTGTGTCTAGATTTTGGCATTTTATGTCTTATTCTTCTAGATTTGTGTCGTTTTTGTCGTTTACTGTTTAGTTTTGATCGTGTTTGGGACAGTTTCTGTCTCTTTGTGGCATGAGACTACAATACATCCCTCAATATTGATCGTTAAAATTGATCATAGAAAAAAATCAACAAAAAACAGATTCAGAGTTCAGACTGTGACACCTGGATGAATGTAAAACTGATCTGGTGTCAGTTTTTACCAGAACTCAGATGTGTTTTCATCCTAACATGTCATGTGTCTGTCTGCTGAACTGATGAAGCTCTGAGGCTAAAAAATGCTAGAAAAGGTCAATTAGCAAAAATGTGATTTAATGCATTTCTGTTTTCTCCGCAGTACTGAAAACTTACTGAACCACGACCACAAAACCGAAGTACATTCCATGAACTTTGTGTACTATTACATCCCTCCATCTGCCATGTAAGTAACTATGACTCCACCAGTTGTAATTTGACTTGTAGAACCTGATAATCTACGTGTCTACGCCAGTTTTCAGTGCCAGTAAATAATTAAAACCCTACGTTTTGCTCCTGCAGTGCTTCAAAAAATGAACTCGCTGACGCCGGTTCAGTTCTTGTTTAAGGAGACGCTTAACAAAGTTTCAAGAGTTCAAAGCAGTTTTCCAGGCTGCCACTGTCATGTGGAAAACCATGAGTCTCCACAATATAAAATTATGACTTTGTAGAAAAGCGGCTCTGTTTTGAAGGCCGGTGCAGCTGCAGTATTTAATAATCCAATCAAATTGTAAATCTTTCATAAGATTATTTCCCTGACGCCCGTCCAGTAGGGGGCACCACTACTATCACTGAGCACACTCCCTCCATTAGCATACCAAACCAAAGCTGCTAACTGCCGTCATTAATACAAACACACGCTGCATGTCCTCCATAGATTAGACTCCTGCTGTTCCCAATGACTAATTAGCTGCTGGTTCCATTATTGATGGCGTGTTTGTGTGCAGCAGAGAAAACCTCGCTGAATAATAGATTGAACGGAGGAAGGTGGAGAGTAAATAAGGCAAGGAGGGAAGGAAACAAATTAGGACGGAAGGAAAGGTAACAAGAACAAGAAGTCAAGGTCCTCCCTGTTTACAGATGCTGAATGGGAGAATAAACATCTGTTTAAAATAAAAAACAAACATAACGAGCATTAATGTATTTTTCTTTTCCATCCCTTCTCATATAAGGTTTGATTTCTTTCCAGCTTCCCTTCTTCCTTCAGTAAATTTAAGAAAAAAAAAAACACATGAAAAAAAGACATACTACTCATCTCTAGGTACATTTCTGGTTAATTAAATGTCGATTTTCTCAGAATAAATTATTAATAGACTGCTAATTTGTAAAATATAATCATCGCCAGACTCTTTAGGTATATTCTTACATTTTTAAAGTAAACAGCCCAGTTTGTACGAGTACAGTCTCTAGTGCTAGGAGGAGTCATGAGTGTCTTGGTGGCCTCACCAGACATCAGGTTTGATTCAACCAAAAAAAAATTGTAGTCTGTTCCACCTACTGCCAAAACTTATGGATTACCGCAAATTCTGGACTATACGCCGCTACTGTTTTCACACACTTTGAACACTGCGGTTTAAACAGTGATGCGGCTGATTTATGGATTTTTACAATTTTTACAAATTTGCTTTGAGACCAAAGTGACATTGAGAGCGACAACGAAAGAGAGACTGAGGAAGTGTGTGACGAAGTCATTCTGAGGCTGTTCAACTCCGACACTGAAGAAGACAACTTGAGTGGTTTAAGTGCAGGAGGAAGATGAAGATAACGATCAATGACTTTTCCTGGTAGGCTGCTGAATGTTCTTAACCAGCCGTGTTACAGGCACTGTTCGGAAAAAAGTATTTGAAAAAGCATGTGACAAAAGTAGCGGCTTATAGTCCAGAATTTAGTTTGTCTTAAAAACATGAAATCTGGTTGTTAACTATCGCAGAAGTCTTTGTCATGGTGCCCCTTTACTAGTTAAACCCCCAGAATGCTCTCTGCTTTCAAACATGAACTACCTGTAGTCTGAGCGGCGCCTCCTCTGGTCTCTACAGGGTTACACAGGGTTCCACCCGGTGGAACTAGCAGGTACTACAGCTGATCTATGAAACATTTTCCGACATGCATGTAGAGAATACAGGTTTTCTCCGTCTTGTGGCGCTTGTGGATCCTCAGTACATCAAACCATCTAACACTATATTTCAGACTGTGTCCTTCTGGAGCTTTACAACAAGCTTCCTGACCTCCTGCAGAACAATAAAGAACAGCTTGGATACAGAATTTTTTCTTGCATTGCACAGCTGTTCAGTTGTCAAGAACACACACTGGATTGATTTTCAAAACTATAAACTGTAAATTGGCATCAGCAGATTCTAAGTATTAAATGACGCAGATTGAAGGTTAAAAACGTAATAATTATACATCTACAGAGGCCATGTAATAACAGCGAATTTAACCAAAGTGCTTCCCAAGCAGATTTAATCTTGATTAAAAACAGCTATAAACATGACATAACATTGTGGTCAAAACATGTTTTTGGTTTAAAGATATCAGTAAATGGGAAAATCTAATGATATGTGAAGTTCAAAGACCACAAATTAGAAGTATTTTTAGATCAGTTTTGGACTCCACTGGCCAGCAGTGAAGAGAGGCCCGTACAGCAGAAGCGTACTCTCTCATTTTACTGCTGCAGAATAATAATCACTCCATTTTCTTTCATTTTACACGTGCAGCCTCAATTGTGGGTTCGACGCTAAGCGCTGCCAAGATACAGACAACCTGCACTCCTGTTAACACACAGATGAAAGACCGAAGCTGCTGCTCTCCGTCTTTTATTAACAGCATTAATTATGACAGCCGAGGCAGCTCAAGTCAACTTTTTACACATAATCGTAATAATAATAAAGCACAACTATTTGACTTGGATTGGACTTTGTTTTCACTCAATCTGTGGAGCTGCAGCCGACGAGCAGCTGACTGTTTAATGGTCCTCGGCTATCGGAGGGGAAGAACAATGACGTGTTGCTGGAGGCGAAGCTGTTTGCTGAACGCGACCCGCGGTCAGATGTAAGCGGGAAGCGTTAGCGAAAGGTTCGAGGGTTCCTAAAAATCATTCAGCGGCATCGCATCCTCGCGTAGACTCCCGGTTCGAGTCGAAGGGAAAGGAAAACAACCAGCGGGGAGGCTGATGCGGCTTCACGGCAGAAAAGCGCAGCGCCGGGCGGACTTGGACGGTGCCGAGTGTTATTACAACATTTATTCAAATCAATTCAAAGTGAAAACAGCTTTGTTAACGTGACAGCTGCGGCCGGCTTGTGCCAAAGCCGCACAACAATCTCATTTGTCGAGGCTGGCAGAAGGAATGTGAGTTTAACAGTGATGAAAGGACTCTCATTATGAACCGCGGAGAAACCCCTTAAAGGGCAGTTGTCCCGGCTATTTTTGGCTCAGCGCTCACCCTGGCTGTTAATTTGCAGTGTTTGTAATTTGGCAGCGTGTCATCCCATCAGCTCGTTTGGCGTTTATCAGACTTCCACATGTAGCTGCTGTGAGTTCGAGTCTGTTTCTATTGGGTCGCATTTTCTCAAATCTTCCAGTCGATTTGCATTTCCATGAGTCAGTCGGTGTCAATTGAGACAGAAATCAGGAAATATGTTGCTGCACTGTCTTAGATTTTGTCCAGAGTTTACGTTTGCATGACGACAAGCTAAGTTCTGTAAAATATATTGGCTCAATTTTGAGAATTTCATGTTTTGAGACCTGGGAAATTTTGTATTTTCCCCCCACAAGAAACCCGTTTTAAGTGTTCAATGTCTCCAAAGATATACCTACCACAGCCATGAAACTTGGTGAGGACACACACAGAATGGTTTTGAGCAGATACAAATCATCACATAGGTCCAGCAGAGGACACATTTGTAATTACTGGCCTTTGAAAATGGAAAAAAAAAAAAGTGCAAAACGTGTGAGCAAAGGTGGTATTGAGGCCCCAGAAAGTTCCTGTAAATGTGTATATATTTCGATGTTTCCAGATTTCCGACTAAAAAATACAGTCTTTGGTCGACATTTCACCAGCGTTTGAGGCTCTGACATCAGTAGCAGTATCAGTATGGCAAGAAAAGGTTCTAATTTTTCGCTATTTGGGCACGAAACCTGTCCAAAGTGACGCAAAAAGATTAAAATGCAGGAAAGATTTGTTCAAAATAAGACAAAAATGTGTCCAAATTGTGTCTAAAATGACTTGAACCTTGCTTAAAATCACACAAATTAATTACGAGTGACAATAATTAATATTATTTGGCCCTTAAATGTGAAAAATATACAAAATATTTTACTTGAGAGTGCTGCTGAAGCCTCACAAAGTTCCTGTAAGTATATATGGATGGATCCATTTTTCTACTAAAAATACAGTCTTTGGTTGACATTTCACCAACTGTTGAGGCTCTAACATCAGTAGAATCTGGTGTGTAGAAAGACAAGGTTCCAGTTTTTAAATACTCTGGCATGAAATCTGTCCAGAATTACGCAAGAAGATCAAAATGCAGGAAAGACTGGTTCAAAATAAGATAAAAATGTGTCTAAAATGACTTAAAACTTGCTCAAAATTATACAAATTAGTTAAAAGTGACATTAATGAATATTAGTTGGCCCTTAAATATGAAACAAATGCAAGTGAGAGTGGTGTTGAAGCCTCACAAAGTTCCTGTAAGCGTACATATATGGATGGATCCATATTTCCAACTAAAAATACAGTCTTTGGTCGACATTTTGAGGCTCTAACATCAGTAGAATCTGATGAAATAGCAAGAGAATGTGTATTTGTTGAAAGATGGCATCGGGTTGGGGCTCGGTATCAGCAGACAGCAAATATAAAGCGACCCGGGTCAACTCGGGGCTAAAACAAACTCGATAAGGGCATCTATGGGTTACAGTCTCCCTTTAGATTGACTGAACTGTGCATGCATATCGGTCACGCTGCCTCACACGCCACCACAAATAAATGCCCAATTTTATGGGAAACACTGAGATGAGATAAAACAACAAGATTGTGCGCTTGTTTGCAGCCAAAGCACAGCCTTGGGACAGAGCCTCAGCTGCTCACATCAGCCACACAGCCAGAGAAGAAACTAACTCTGAGGAACTTACAGATCATCCTGAAGAAAATCAGCATTTACCTGCACCTTAGTTCCTGTTTATATTCAGTAAGAAACTTCCAATGTGCATGACAACTGACAACAAAGGCTTAAAATGTATTATTTAGCGCCGAAAGGTGCTGTGAAAAGTCCTGGATGCACCTAAATTGTGTCTTTGTGCACCCAAATAAAGAAGTTAGGCTCACTAGTACAACCAACTCATTACTTTTTTTTAAGTATCTCTACTGTTATACAAGTAGAATTTTCTCACAATACTTCAATACTTGTACGAACAGAGTATTTCTCCAGTTTTGCATGGGCATAGGATCTCAATTTTTTTCCACGCTTTTGCTTATTTAACGTTAATTTGAGTGAGTTTTATTGACTGAATTTCCTGCCTGCGGTTGGAACAAGTGACTGGATTACAAACAACATCCATCCGCTGGGATTTAATTTGATCTGCAGAATGAAGAGCCTGCTCAACCTGTTTGCGACCTCACATGGCGTGTCACGTCTTCTTAAAAGCGAACAAGCGCATCAACAGCTGGTGGGATTCAGTGTGATACCCTCAGCTATAAACCCCGTGACTGCATTTGGGTTGCTTAAATACTGTTTTGTTTCAGTCACATGCGCAGACATGAGTTTGTTTCTACGAACTGAAGGCGAGATGAGATTTTTTAAAAAAACACTGCCGTCGAGCCACAACCAGGAACTGTTTGTTTGTTCCTGGAAAGCCGACAAGTGGGAAATATGATCTTGATGAGAAGCAGGCATGTGACCGGAAACCTGCGAAGAGAAACACTTTGCCTGGTGCTTTGATGCGGTCAACAGCCTCGATACGAGCTGCAAATCAAAGAACGGCCGAATGGTCTGAATATTTTGATGACACATAGGCATTAAGTGTTCCTGCGTCCTTCAGTTTGCCTAAAATGGTTTGTTTCATTCAGAACCAGCCGCTGCAGGGGGAAGTCTGGAAGTTAAAAACGCTAATAAAGAAAGCGCTTTAACACAAAACACTTATGATAACCCTCACTTGTTCTCACTCCGAAAGGATCAAACGGACATTCAACACTCACCAGAAACTCGTTAAACAAATCAGATTTTCATATCAAGAGATGAAAGCAGCAGCGTGTTCATGTGTGACTGTTATTACTGATACAATACAAACCAGTGACAAGAACTTCCTGCATTTCCCTGAATTATCCCATTTGATGGGAAAAAAACAAGCAAGTTATTGGTTTAGCAGTGAAATGTGTGTGTGTGTGTGTGTACAATCATCTACTATTATCTGAGTAGAGAACAAATTGTGCTTCACGTTGCAGACATCCATGTGTGTGAACAGGGAGACGTGTAAAGAACTGCTCTGGTTGAAAAGGTTCACTTAGAGTCTGCTTGTTTGTTGTTTGGGATTCAAAACTAAGTTCTGCGAAATATAACAGACAGAATTGCTTCGAGTAGATTTAAATGATCAAATGGCTACAGCAGAGGCCTTTTTTTTTAAAAAAAAAAAAAAAAAAAAAAAAAGGCCAACAGTGTGGTGTTGTGGCACCAGACAGCTCCTGTAGGTGTACACGGTGCCTATAAAAGGTATTCAGGAAGTGTTGACCTCTTATTGTGTTTCAACATCGAATCATGGTCAATATAATTTGGCTTTTTGGAACAGGAAGTTGCTAAATAATATTTATACTTTTAAAACTCTTTCATGTCACAGTGAAAACTGGTTTCTACAAATTGTCACATAAATATATAAAAATGTGAAATAAGTGACCACATGAGTTGCTACCCTCTTCATGTCGGTGTTTAGTAAATTAACCTTGGGCTGCAGTTACAGCACTAATGCCTGTTTTGGTCTCAATCAGCCCGAACATCATGATGCTGCCACCTCCATGCTTCACGGTGGAGATGGTGTGTTTGTGATGATGTGCAGAGTTTGATGTCCACTAATTCTGGTCTCCTCAGACCAAAGAACCTTCTTCCAGGTGACTTCAGAGTCTCCACATGTCTTCTGGTGAACTCTAGTCCAGATTTAATATCACCTTTTTCCAACAGAGTCTTTCTCTTTGTTTCTCATAAAGCTTTGACTGCTGAAGAACAGACAAACAGTTCTTGTGTGAACAGTCTGAAGCTGGTAACTCCTTCAGAGGACTCATCGGAGTCTCGATTTCCTCCCTCACTAGTCTCCTTCTTGCTCAGTCACTCAGTTTTTGAGGACGTCCTGCTATAGTCAGATCTACTCATGTTCCATATTCCGCCCATTTCTTAATGATGGATTCAACTGGACTCCAAGAGATATTCAGCAACTTGGAAACCTTCTTGTATCGTCCCCTGACTGATGCTTTTCAACAACCTTTTCACAGAGTTCTTGGACTGTTCTTTAGTCTTCATGGTGTAGTTCTATCCAGGAGTACTGACCCACCAGTGACTGGACCTTCCAGATACAGGAGTCTTTATACCACAATCACTGAGACACATTCACTGACCTCAGATGATCTTCATTTCACTTATATTGTAAAATAATTGCCATTATTACATAGAAATCTGTTTTCACTTTGAATGAATTCCCTTTTTTTATGAAACTGACCATGATTCAATTTTGATAAGCAATAAAAGGGGGAAACTCTGGAATTTTTTCTCATAAAATTTGATGTTTAGCAAGGATGACAGGCCAGTCCACAGCGCAATCGTTTTGTCACCAAGGCTTAATTAGACTCATAAATCTGAGCCCAAAGCCCACAAAATGAAGCAACTGACGGCAATAACCGCAACACCAACTTCTTTTCCGGAGCCTTTAAGACTTGGGTCATGTACTGTGGGTCTTTGTCTGTGTGGATTCCTTTCAGTCGGCGTAAATCGTTCAGTAATGTAATCTTCCTCAGAAAGTCCCTCCACTGTCAAGGACTCAAGTCCATTTCAGACACCTAAGATTCAAGATAAAAACATTTTCAGACAAGCATTCAGAAATACATACTGTCATTGCTACAAAACTTGAAAACTGGATCTGAAACAACTAGTTTATTGAATTGAATTTGACTTTTATACTGTTGGTCAAACAACAATTTAAAAAACTGCAGGTATTTTTTTAATATTCTGATAAACCTGAATGATGATAAAATGGTAAAATTACCTCATGTATTTATCACTAATAAAATTAAACAAACCTAACATGGGACAAACGCCTCAGTGTGTAATTTCAGACTGCACACAAACCAATCTGATCTGCTGGATTCCACCAGTTTGGCACTTCTGAGTCTATTTCCAGGTCTTGAAGAGCGACCACAAAACATGTGAAAAATCAGCATAAAGCCTTTAGTGTCTCCAGAAGAAGCGGTCTGAAGTCAGATGATCATTCAGTTGGTGTCGGTTGGGGTTAGTTGAAGACAACAAGTTTGAAAGGTAAAAAAAAAAAAAAATGAGGGTGTGGAGTCAGAAAGAAGTGAACACCAAACTTCTGCAGCTGATATCACTCTTTCACCACTGCCTTTCTGGTGAGCACTAAATAAAGAGCCACATCTCCATGTAGCAAATTTTTTAAATTTATTTTTTAAAAATTTGTCGCAAAAATGTTTTTAAAAAGAAAATTAGGACTGTTTCCATCACCTGCTTTGTAGAAAATCAGCTAGGCTGCATGTGTCTACAGGCCACATGGTTCTAATAAACAGAGCGGAAGAAGCCAAAAAACAAAACCGGTTGTTTGCTAACTGCTAAAAAAAAAAAAAGTAAACTGAAGAAGAAATGTGCAAAACTTCAGCCACGTATGAGAAGTCTCCAGGAATTCTTTTCAATCGAGTAAGTTGTGATTATTCTCTCTGGTATCGGTTAAACATTTGTGACATCAGAATTTATTTGTGAAAGGTGTTTCCATCCAATGAAGCTCATTTAATCCGTCCGTGTTTTTTTTCTAAACAAAAAAGTTTCATCCATAGCCACTGAACTTTTTTGACATTTTAAAATGCACATAATTGACGTTGTGGAATCACAGCTAGTGTACAGTGCTCAACGAATTTATTCGACCACTTGTCTATCTTGCAAGCCTGAGAACAGCATCCCAACTGTGAAGCACGGGGGTGGCAGCATCATGTTGT
>NW_007578215.1:170367-175248 GCF_000690725.1 Stegastes partitus
ATGTAAAGTGCTGGTTTCAACTGTAGATCTCATGTTTACAACATGAAACCATCCTTTGCAACAATATTTATTTCTGTTAGCTGTTGCGTCAGTTGTTTTATCCATAAAATGCGTCTTTTTTGCAACGTGAGATTATCTGCTCGTTTTGTTCCATTGTTGAATTTCTGAGCGTACCATATAGCGTATAAATATTATATGTGTATTATGTCAATATGTAAATAATAATACAAAATAATATAAATGTGATGCACTGCAAGTAAAATGTGACAGTAACAGAAATTGAACGGTCTTTGGTCACATTATAGAAATTCACTGATTCTCAATGTCAAGAAAACAAGAAAGAAAATGAATGTATGTCGACAAAGTCTCTGAGTGGAAACAACTGCTGTACGGCTGGTGTGCGAACACACACGTAACGTTGATGGACCGAGCAGTAATAATGAGAGCGAGTGAGCGGCAGAAGAATGAGAGGAAGTGAGGGGAGCGAACAGAGAGGGAAGCCGAGGAATTTCAGCTTTCTGCATCAGATGTTCTCATGAGCTCAGACGCTACACTGGTAAAAATGAGATTTTTTTAAAACGGGACAGTTAACTTTCTGTGATGTGTGACTTTCTGAGGTACTTACAAATAGTCTTATAACTTAAAAAATAAAAAATCATCATCAGTTCAAGTGTTTATTTAGGATATTTGTTGCAGAGCCAGTAGAAAATAAGATCACAATCAACTATAAATGACAATGAAAAGAACCACTGCATGATGTTTAAAAGGCCACATGGAAGCAGCTTGAAGCAGCAGTTTGAAGATTTCACACCCGTCTCTTCAAGGCCACCAGACTCCATTGAAAAAAACAACAATTTTACCTGCTGCTGTTCTACCGCTGTGTGAGTTTGGTATTTTAGATGTCACAAAATCACAGAAATTACAGATTGAGGCCGCAGTAGAGGAATGTTCTGCTAGACTAAACTTACTGTTCTTTGTCAGTGGAGCCGTAAAAGTGACGTGAAGCAGCGAACAAGTTCTGAACACGAGGCCTGAACGACTTGGGACAAATATCTAATTGCGAATTTTTCCAACAGATGTTGCAATTTGATTTTCAAATAGAATTGTTTGAAGTCGGGCTTCAATTCAATATTCACTCCCTAATAAACTAAAAACATGTGATGGAGCTTCACCACAAGAGATTCCATCAGAAGTGTGACTGCAACACGAGGAGGACGGCATCAAAACTGTAAAACCGCTGGCATGTTGAATGCTGAATACGACTAGACTTATGTCAGTCGAACCTCATGAACAATCTGCTTGAACTGAATCAAACAAATTCCTTCATTAGTCTCGTTGTTTAATAGCTACATCTCGCAAATTTTTAAGACAACAGTATAATTTCATTTTGTCTGACACAATAAACACCACAAACACATCCTTCTAAAGACTGGCGCCTGAGGTGTGAGCAGAGTTTGATCCTGTTGGATGTAAACAGAGCAGGTGATGGTCACCTGCAGGTAACATGTGTAAACAGGAACTGTCACGACTCAGGATGGCGTTTTCCATTTCGCTATCAACACCTGAGGGCTGCACTACGAAGCAAGTTCAACATATCCAGGCTGTCTTTCCGTAAGTCGGCTCGACAAAAACTAAAACCTCAGTCAGAGATAACATGTCGTAGAGGTGGCTCAACTTTCTGTATTAACTCAGACTTTCTGCTTCAGACTCCGTTTAACGCGTCACGTGACTCTTCTTCTGCACCACATGAAACGATCTGCTTCAGTCAACATGTGAGAACAATGAGGAATTTAAAAAGCTATGACGGTAAAAAGCGCCGCTACTGTAAATGGTGCAAGACAGGTGTTGCAGGAGCACTGGGGGCAGAGTGTCGCTGCACAACGAGGCCAAATTAAAATCAGCTAATTTTTGCTTTTTATAGGCCGTCTTGAAACTCTCTGATAATGTCTGAACTGAACTCAGCCCCTTGACTGCCTCATACAACTTCTTCTGTTTTTATGAGCCGTAACATTTCTTGAAATATGGTGGCTTCGTCCTCTTCCCAAAAATGAAATTAAATCGTTGTTTTGACACCGTTTTGGAGACCCAGTGCAGATTATGCTTGTCAAGCTTCTAGTGAGTGCTACAGGTGCTGCAGGAGCACTGGGAGCAGAGTATCGCTGCACAAGGAGGCTACTTCGAAGGACCAAATTTAAATCAGCTAGTTTTTGCTTTTTATAACTCTGATAGAACTAAACTCAGCCCCTTGGCTCCCTCATACAAGCTTTTCTGTTTTTACCAGCCATTCATTGAGTAACCTACGATAATAAATCATGTTTTAAAAAACCCTGCTGGCTTGATTTAAACATATGAAATCAGCCACATGCTGAGAAAGCATCTATTTAAAGAGTGCACATTGTGTTGTTAGCTACAAACAAATGCAGTTTACATCCAGCTCTCTGTTGCCAGGAGGGACTTGGTGGCACAAATCAGTAGGTGAAGTATCCCATCGTTTGTGACTCGTTTCAGGAAAACAAGCATTAGCCACATTCCTGCTAAATTTAAGTCTCTAACCAAAACATCATTACGGCACCATTCAAGCAGCTGGGACATATTTTCAGAGGACAAAACGTACGTTTGAGTTTACAGCAATCATAATATTGTCTCAAACTTAATGTGGTGATGATTTACGGCTTTATAACCAGGAGCTACACTGACATCTGTGACCTTTTTTTTTTTTTTTTTTTTACAGTATTAGTTGGCAGCGATAGTCATCAGCGTTCATATTGTCTCTATTTCTGGCTATCAGGGTCACACACACAAATACACAGATTACATCATGCAGCTCGTAATGATTTCTATTTTTGTCACCTGAAAGTCTGCCTCATATAAACGTGTGGGAAAGAAGAGAAGCGTGCACAGGTTCTCGTGCTTTTTGAGCTTTTCGACTTAATTTGAAGTGAGAATGTCGGATTAAACACTTCAGATTGAGCATATAAGCAGAATTCCTCCTAACCAGTCATGGTGCAACGTCAAAGCCCCGTTGTACTTTGCATTTCACCCATAATAACACAGAATCTGTTTACTCTCAAGAAAAAGCAAATGGACAGACTGATGAACCAACTGTCAACCTTCTCAAAAAATATTCCTTGTCAGCCTGTTTTTTTAATTAATGTTCTCCAGGACTGAGATCAGGGCTTTGTGATGGCCACTCCACAACACTGACTTTGTTGTCCTGAAGCCTCTCTGTAACTAATCTGGTGCTATGTTTAGGGTCATTGTCCATCTGAAGACCCATTAGTGCCAAAGCTTTAACTTCCTGGCTGATGTCTGGAGATGTTGCTTCAATATTTCCACATAATGTTCTTTCCTCATGATACCATCTATTTAGTGAAGTGCACCAGTCCCTCCTGCAGCAGAACAGCCCCACAGCATGATGCTGCCACCCCCGTGCTTCACAGTTGGGATGCTGTTCTCAGGTTTTTCTTTTTCCTCCAAATGTAACGATGGTCATTAAGGCCAAACAGTTCAGTTTTACTCCGAACTGAAGTTTAGTCTGATTTAAAGTCAGACAGTGAGAAAAAAAAAGGTTCTGTATCTTCTTCTAAAGCTCTGGTTTCAACTATGTTGTAGCAGACAAAAAACTGGCAAGGGACCAGTGTTTTATGGGAAAACCATACATTTCAGTCTGAAAAACTGCATTTCAGCGACTCTGCCTGCAGCATTCAGGCTCACGTCATTACTCCTCCGACCTGTTTACGTAGCTGCAGTCTTCATGTCTGAGGCCTATCTGTTCCTACACATCTGGCTGCGGCGCACACAGTACGTCTGAGTGTGTGATCGCAGTCAGGTGAGTCGTCGCGGCTCCAGGCTCATTTCCTCGGCTCTAAGAATAACCGGCGGCATGAACGAGCTGTTTTCACTCGCTGATTACAGATAGGACCTCCACCTTCTTATCGGCAAGAACATGCCGGGTGCATACCAGCAATTCGGCCACTCACAGGACCACACTGCAAAAAGAGCACCGGAGCAACTATTTTTATCCTGCATTCCATCAAAACTGATGCCTGCACATTTCTGTTTCGTCACTATTAAGACTATTTTTTTGGGGCATTTTTGCCTTTATTAGTCAGGACAGTGAGAGAGTGAGACAGGAAAGGGGGGCAAAGAATGGGGAGAGACCTGCAGCAAACTGTCGTGAGCGGGAATCGAACTCACAACCGCTGCGTCGGGGAACTACAGCCCCTGTTCATGGGTCGCTCACTCAACCAGGTGAGCTATAGGGGCACCCTGTCTTGTCACTTTTCTTTCAAAAAACAGAGCTGCAATTAAGTGGGCGTCTTCATTGCATGTCAATAAAACTGCAAATAGAGCGTCTGGTGAAATATGACAAAACATTAATACAAAACTAATGTTTGAAAGAGGGTTAATAAACTAGAATGGATGTTTTATCGATGATTGCACATGTAAAACTACGTACCATTAGTGAGCTGCACTTGCTGCTGTACAAGTTGCAGAAAACACTGAAAACTCATCACTGCATTTATACAACTGCATGAAAAGCAAAACTGCAATTAGACATTTAAGAATGATTGTCTTTTTTAGGCATTTTCTGTATTTATGTTTATTTGGAAAGATCAGCATTACAACAGTACTAGCTTGTAACTTGGAAAAGCCAAAGGTTTTGCATGTAGTAATGCTGCCAAAAATGACCAAGTTTATATAATTTATCTGCCAGAAACTGCAGGAACACTAAGAGCCATCAAATTTTAATTCTTTACAACAGTAGTGGAACTTGAAAATCACACAAACCTAAAACTGAATTTAAGAAACTAAATGATTCGCACCAGATCCGGTGAAAACGCAAAAATTCTGCAGTTTTCAGTTGAGCTGCAGGCAGTG
>NW_007578215.1:175938-180937 GCF_000690725.1 Stegastes partitus
AAACAAGAGAAATGAAAACAAACAAGATGAAAAAGACGACACAAAACATCACAGAACGTGTCCAAAATGAGACAGAAAACAACAAAAATGAGACACAAAGTGAGCATGAATAGGCAAAAGTGTCCCAGACGCACAAAATGGTTAAAACAAGACAACATCGGGCAAAGAAGAAACAGACAAAACAACAAAAACGAGACACAAAATGGAGCTAAGGACAAGAAAATCCAACCTCCTGGATGAATAAATAAATGCAGCATGGCTCAGAAACAGTGAACAGAGGAGCCAGTTGTTGGAGATACATCCAGCTGATGGTGGAACATCTTTCTAGAAATGTGCAAAGTAGAGAGGAAACATCTGGAGAGGCTGGAAACATGGAGATAGATTAATATGCATAGCATTCAGATATGTTACATTTTTGTAAATCGAATGAAGAAATTCACCTTCACTTTTTTATGACTCACAGCGTTTTAACTGTTTCATACTGGACAAAAGACAGGATTTAATTCTGTCCTTCGAGTCATGGTTGTGCTGTTTCCATAGAGGTGTAGGGGGAAAAATGCGACAGGAGTGTAAATAAACTGAAGGAACTCCTTGGAGCTCAGAGGGTCAGTGTGGGGATCAGAGTTCTGGTTAGCGGTGAAAGCCTGGACTCAGACGGCGTCCACAGTTTTGTTCATACAGCGATGAAAAAACAAAAACATTTGAGTTCGCATGGATCATAAGTCAGACATAGAAACACCTGCCAGACAGTTAAACTTTCTGACACCTGCTCATTTCAGGGATTTCCAGGAAACCAAACACAGAAACAGAAACAGAATTTACGAACCACCACGTTTCACTGCTCCGTTCCCAGTAAATTCCGACAACAGCAATTCGTCAAGACGTGGAACTATCTCACCTCTGTATCGAGATTCTCATGTTGTTGTGACGGACGTTGTCTTTTTTTTTTTTTTTTTACGGCGGACAGAGAGTCATTTCCAGAAAAATGCAGTAGATGTATATCGAGCGAACAAGACCGGAGGGAGAAAAATGACCAATAACTAGATTACTGTAACCTCGACACACACTGATGCTGTTTAAACGTCCTGTACAGCCAGAATAAAACACCATCCTGGTAAAAGTGAAAACCTCAAACTGCTGCGATGTTTCGGTTTTCATTGATGCGACACAAAACTCAAAGAACATGATTTTAGAATGAAACAAAGAATAAAACTCCTCATCACAGGCCTTCTGTTCGACCATCTCTGCTTGTGACAGGCGGTCAAACAATATTTTATTTATTTTTGGGCCACTTGAGACTGAATTGGAATCATTTCTATTGTAAATTTGAATTGATCAACTTGAAGGGGGCGGCTGTGGCTCAGGTGGTAGAGTGGGCTGTCCACTGATGGCAAGGTTGGCGGTTCGATCCCCCCCCCTCCACATGCCGAAGTGTCCTTGGGCAAGACCATAGACTGCATAAAAGATGGATGTAGCAACCGGCCCTGAAAAATGAAGCCAACCCAGAAGTGTCGAAAACCTGCAATATCACTACGTCCGCTAGTCCTGGCTCCAAAAAGCCCTGGCTCCCATAGAAATGAATTGGAAAAGAAGTGATCACAGATCATGAAATACTGCATTCCTACAGCTCAGGGTTTTTTTCTTATTAGTTTTCATGGTCAAGTCCAGAGATCAGGTGGCCAATCTGAAAATAAATCAAGACTGAATTTTTTAAAAAATCATCAAAATTTTGCGGGGCAAGGGGCGTGGCTGGCTTGATTGACAGTCGGCAGCGACCATACAGACGAAGTGAGTAGAAGGCAGTAAATGTGGGCGGGCAGAGAGGGCCCGCCTCTCAATCCGTCTGACCAATCGCTGCTCCTATGGCTCCGCTCCCCTCTGACGATTATTGCGTCACTGGCTCCAAAAATCCAAGATGTCAACCCAGCAAAACCCTGGCTTCATTTTCTCAGAGCAGAAACTAACGGGTGACGTCACGGTAGCTACGTCCATCTTTTATACAGTCTATGGGCAAGACACTGAACCCCAAGTTGCTCCCAATGGCAGATTAGCGCCTTGCATGGCAGCTCTGTCACCACTGGTGTGTGAATGGGTGAATGCGAAAATGGGTACTGCTAAGGTAGAAACAGGCACTATATAAGTGCAGACCATTTACCATTTTTGAATAATTGTACTCAAAAATTGACTTAGAATCTCAGATTTTGTATTTTATTATATGCTGAAACCAAACTCCTAAACAAACCTGACACCGAATCATTTGAAACTGAATTCAGTCGCTCTGAGTTTCTATTTGATCCTCTCGAGCCCACGTGACAGATCAGAATCACAGTTTCAATTAATAAACATCAATAACGAAAACTAAATGAAAGAAATGACGTTTCAGTGAAGGTCAAACTGATTTCATCATGTCTTATATTCAGCTTCAATTTCACAGAAATTCAGTTTCAATCTAATAAATTCAAGTTATCTCATTGAAATTATGACTATTTTCAATTATTCAAGCTGAGAAATTCAAATATAAATTATTCAAATTCAGTTTCAAAGGGCAAAAATTTCCTCTCATCTAAATGCAAAAAATTAAAAATCCACTTAGTCTAGACTATTCTGAAATTAAAAAAAAAAAATGGATACAGCATGTAAAAGACGTTATAATGACCAAGACAATCCATTTTCACTTCAACCAAATTCAATTTCACATGAGTCGGTTCCAAGTTTACTGGACTTCCATTTCAACCTAAAGAATTCAAATTATATGATTCCAATTCTGACTTTTATTCAGTTATTTAAAATAAGAAATTCAAGTTATAAGATTCAAAACAACATTTCTATTACAATTATTCACTTCAAGCAATTAAAAGATTCAGATTCTAGCAACACAAATATCGGCTCATAAATCGGCGATTAAAACACTGCAAGTATCGCCATATGAAATCATGAAAGATCCAGATAGTCGACACCGTTCTAAAAAATAAAAACAAGATTTGAAATGTAATAGTGAATTCAATATCAAAATATTGCATTCGGTTTCAAGTTTATGAGAATTTGGCTTCAATCTAAAAATTCTAAATTATGTGATTCAAAGACTTTTAAATATATTTTTTGGGGAGGCTTTTGCCTTTATTTAGAGCAGTATAGAGAGACAGGAAAGGGGGGAGAAGAATGAGGGAGAGACCTGCAGCAAAGGGTCATGAGCGGGATTCGAACTCACAACCGCTGCATTGGGGACTGTAGCCCCTGTTCATGGGTCACCCGCTCAACCAGGTGAGCTATACGGGCCCCTGACTTTCAAAGACTTTTAATTAATTGATTCAAATTTATTACAAATATTCAAGATCAGCAATTCACATTCAAAGGCAAATTAATGAAATGTAGGTTTTAGTGCCACACATTTCTGCTCATATAAAGGTTACTTAAAAAAACAAAAAAACTGCAAGTATTATCATATTGAATGACTGAAGATCTGAATACTGTAGACTACTCTGAAAAACCAGACACAGCATGTATGGACAGACCTTATAAAGACCAAGATACGAGCTAAAAAGATGGTGAATTAAGCTACAAACAGACCAGCGCTTATTGGGTTAACCAGCACTATGTGAATTCTACTGGCCTGAACGTAAAGGACGTTTATTTATACGTAAAAGTCACGCTCTAGCTTAAAAAGCCGTCTACACGACCTACATGTGCAACAAAGGAAAAGTTTTCTTCATAGTAAATAATAAAAAAACGGTCTCCCAGAACACAGATCATCAGAATATCAAACCCCGATTTCACGCCAGCAGACGTCACATTTGTCAGGTCTCACGTTGGAAATGATAGTGCGTGGGCGGATTAGACCCGAGCCGGACGGTTCCAAGCTAAATACTGAGAATCTCACCCAGTTCTAACCTTAAATCCCCCCTCTGCTCACTCCGCTCCTCATGCTCTCGGTCCTAATTTGGCCCGGCTGGCCTCTTTGAGAAGGCATTTCCCCCCGGAGGCCGAGGCTCTGTGCAGCGCTCGACCGAGTCCGACAACATGGCGATTTTCCCACAGGAAAATAAAAACATAAACTCTGACATAACGTGCTGTTGAATCAGGGGATCAAAGCTGCCGGGGAGGGCTTTCGTGGGATCCATGTGGGCCACGACTCGACAAGAAGGGGAAACGGCCTCCATTAGGGTTTTGGAAAGGAGTCAAAAGTGCAACTCAGGATGTAAAGTCAGAAAAACAACGAAGCTATTAGGAATAAAATCAACCAAATCTGTGGAAAAAACTCCTCCTCAGATCAGCTGATTTCTAATAACAACGACTTTGGTGTATTTAATGAAGCCATGCAAAGTTTTACTGTCATACTATGAATATTTTCACAGTTTCAGGCCCTTGAAGGTCCAAATTTCACACTTTTCATTGACTTTTTCCCATAATTTCTGAGCCTTAGAGCTTCATCAGTCAAGCCAAGATATCAGGAAGAGAACTGTGGACCTCCACAAGTCTGGTTCATCCTTGGGTACAATGTCCAGATGCCTGAAGGTTCCACGTTCATCTGTTCAAACAATTATATCAAGTATAAACACCATGGGAATGTCCAGCCATCATAGCACTCAGGAAGGAGACGATTCTGTGTCCCAGAGATGAAATGTTCTGGTTGAAATGTGCGAATCAACACCAGAGCAAAAGCTAAAGACCTTGTGAAGATGCTGCTGAAGCTGGTCAGAGAGTCATTATCCACAGTGAAACCAGTCCTGTACCGACATGGACTGGAAGGAGACTGTTGAAGAAATTTTACTCATAGTCCTCATGTGAAGTTTGCTGTAGTGGGTGTTTATTAGTATTCCGGTATACGGTGGGCTCACCAACACAGAGCATGAGTCTGTGAAGGTGGACCGACCCTCAACATCTGCAGAGTCACACATTTATACTGTAAGTCAGAGGGTAGGGGGGGCCTGTATGTAAATACAGAAGTGAATAGAGGTAAATTAACATACAGTTGCTAATCAAATGGCAGGAGGTAAGGGGG